>NC_091584.1:4496476-4501476 GCF_042767895.1 Penaeus vannamei | reverse complement strand
AACATGTGTCTTCTTGGATGATTTCAATGAGAGAGAGAGTGAGGGAAAGAGAGAGAGAGAAAGGAGAATGAGAGATAGAGAGGGAGAGAGGGGAAGAGGCAGAGAGAGCGAGAGAGAGAGGGAGGGTGGATAGGGAGGGTGGGATGGAGGGAGGGAGGGAGGGAGAGAGAGAGAGAGAGAGAGAGAGAGAGAGAGAGAGAGAGAGAGAGAGAGAGAGAGAGAGAGAGAGAGAGACAGACAGACAGACAGACAGAGACAGATAGACAGACATATAAACAGACAGACAGACAGACAGACATATAAACAGACAGACAGACATATAAACAGACAGACAGACAGACACACATCACATACAGACAGAAAGAGAGAGAAAGAGAAAAAAAACATGCATGAATAAACATAATTTCATTTCCATGCTACCTAATTCACAAAGCCATTCGTACCTCGGTAATCATAGAGCATAAAAAAAAATGCATTACACTTCATAAAATCACACACCTTTTCTACCTTTCTGTTTCTCCTGTTATCATTACCACCCCAATTCCTATTCTTATAATTGTGTCAGAATTTCGAAAGACCTAGAAATTACACCATAAGATCACCTTTTCTACCATTCCCCTGTTATCATTATCCCCCAATTCCTATTCCTATATTTGCGTCAGAATTTCGAGAGACCTAGAATATCTCATATTTGTGTCAGAATTTCGAAAGACTTAAAATATTTCAACGTACGCATTTCCCCTGTTATCATTACCCCCCAATCCCTATTCTTATATTTGTGTCAGAATTTCGAAAGACCTAGGAACACTTAGAATATCTCAACGGACGCACTTCCCCTGTTATCATTACCCCCCAATCCCTATTCTTATATTTGTTTCAGAATTTCGATAGACCTAGAATATCTCATATTTGTGTCAGAATTTCGAAAGACCTAGAAATACTTAGAATATCTCAACGGACGCATTTCCCCTGTTATCATTACCCCCCCCCCCCCATCCCCATTTCTATATTTGTGTCAGAATTTCGAAAAACCTAGAATATCTCATATTTGTGTCAGAATTTCGATAGACCTAGAAAGACCTAAAATATCTCAACGGACGCATTCACTACCGAATTGTTTGTCAAGTTGTCCATTTAACTGAGCTATCCCGAGTGCCAGAAACTTAATAGCATATCTAAGTCTAGTGATTGCTGCATACTCCTGATACAGCGGGACTCGGTGGCCCTTTCAGTCGGTGCAGACTTGAGGAGCAAATAAGTTGGGTCTTTTGACTTGCTTGGTTGGGTCTTTTTGGTTGTTTGGTTGGGTCTTTTTACTTGCTTGGTTGTTTGGTTGGGTCTTTTTACTTGCTGGGTTGTTTGGTTGGGTCTTTTTGGTTGTTTGGTTGGGTCTTTTTACTTGCTTGGTTGTTTGGTTGGGTCTTTTTACTTTTGGTTGGGTCTTTTTACTTGTTTGGTTGGGTCTTTTTACTTGCTTGGTTGTTTGGTTGGGTCTTTTTACTTGCTTGGTTGTTTGGTTGGGTCTTTTTACTTGCTTGGTTGTTTGGTTTGGGTCTTTTTACTTGCTTGGTTATTTGGTTGGGTCTTTTTACTTGCTTCGTTGTTTGGTTTAGGTCTTTTTACTTGCTTGGTTGGGTCTTTTTACTTGCTTGGCTGGGTCTTTTTACTTGCTTGGTTGTTTGGTTGGGTCTTTTTACTTGTTTGGTTGTTTGGTTGGGTCTTTTTACTTGCTTGGTTGTTTGGTTGGGTCTTTTTACTTGCTTGGTTGGGTCTTTTTACTTGCTTGGTTGTTTGGTTGGGTCTTTTTACTTGCTGGGTTGTTTGGTTTGGGTCTTTTTACTTGCTTGGTTGTTTGGTTTGGGTCTTTTTACTTGTTTGGTTGTTTGGTTTGGGTCTTTTACTTGCTTGGTTGTTTTGGTTTGGGTCTTTTTACCATTTGCTGGGTTGTTTGGTTTGGGTCTTCTTACTTGCTTGGTTGTTTGGTTGGGTCTTTTTACTTGCTTGGTTGTTTGGTTTGGGTCTTTTTTACTTGCTTGGTTGTTTTGGTTTGGGTGCTTTTTACTTGTTTTGGCGGGTTGTTTGGTTGGGTCTTTTTTACTTACGCTTGGTTTGTTTGGTTGGGTCTTTCTTACTTGCTTGGTTGTTTGGAGTAGGTCTTTTTTCTTGCATGTTTGTTTGGTTGCGTCCTTTTACTTGCTTGGTTGGGTCTTTTTACTTGTTTGGTTGTTTGGTTGGGTCTTTTTACTTGCTGGGTTGTTTGGTTTGGGTCTTTTTACTTGCTTGGTTGTTTGGTTGGGTCTTTTTACTTGTTTGGATTTGGGTCTTTTTCCCTTGCTTGGTTGTTTGGTTTGGGTCTTTTTACTTGCTTGGTTGTTTGGTTGGGTCTTTTTACTTGCTTGGTTGTTTGGTTGGGGTCATTTTTACTGTTTGCTTGGTTGTTTTGGTTGGGTCTTTTTTTCTTGCTTGGTTGTTTGGTTGGGTCTTTTTACTTGCTTGGTTGTTTGGTGTGGGTCTTTTTTACTTGCTTGGTTGTTTAGGTTGGGTCTTTACTTACTTGCTTGTTTGTTGGGTCTTTTTACTTGCTTGGGTGATTGGGTCTTTTTACTTGCTTGGTTGTTTGGTTTGGGTCTTTTTACTTGCTTGGTTGTTTTGGTTTGGGTCTTTTTTACTTGCTTGGTTTGTTTGGTTTGGGGTCTTTTTACTTGCTTTGGTTGTTTGGTTTGGGTCTTTTTACTTGCTTGGTTGTTTGGTTGGGTCTTTTTACTTGCTTGGTTGTTTGGTTTGGATCTTTTTACTTGCTTGGTTGTTTGGTTTGGGTCTTTTTTACTTGTTTGGTTGCTTGGTTGGGTCTTTTTACTTGCTTGGTTGTTTGGTTGGGTCTTTTTACTTGCTGGGTTGTTTGGTTTGGGTCTTTTTACTTGCTGGGTTGTTTGGTTTGGGTCTTTTTACTTGCTTGATTGTTTGGTTTGGGTCTTTTTACTTGCTTGGTTGTTTGGTTTGGGTCTTTTTACTTGCTTGGTTGTTTGGTTTGGGTCTTTTTACTTGCTTGGTTGTTTGGTTTGGGTCTTTTTACTTGCTTGGTTGTTTGGTTGGGTCTTTTTACTTGCTTGGTTGTTTGGTTGGGTCTTTTTACTTGCTTGGTTGTTTGGTTGGGTCTTTTTACTTGCTTGGTTGTTTGGTTTGCGTCTTTTTACTTGTTTGGTTGCTTGGTTGGGTCTTTTTACTTGTTTGGTTTGGGTCTTTTTCCTTGCTTGGTTGTTTGGTTTGGGTCTTTTTACTTGCTTGGTTGTTCGGTTGGGTCTTTTTACTTGTTTGGTTTGGGTCTTTTTCCTTGCTTGGTTGTTTGGTTTGGGTCTTTTTACTTGCTTGGTTGTTTGGTTGGGTCTTTTTACTTGCTTGGTTGTTTGGTTGGGTCTTTTTTCTTGCTTGGTTGTTTGGTTGGGTCTTTTTACTTGCTTGGTTGTTTGGTTTGGGTCTTTTTACTTGTTTGGTTGCTTGGTTGGGTCTTTTTTACTTCGTTGGTTGTTTGGTTGGGTCTTTTTACTTGTTTGGATTGCTTGGTTGGGTCTTTTACTAGCTTCGTTGGTTGTTTGGTTGGGTCTTCTTTACTTGCTTGGTTGTTTGAGTTGGGATCTTTTTACTTGCTTGGTTGTTTGGTTTGGGTCTTTTTACTTGCTTGGTTGTTTATGGTTGGGTAAACTTTCTTACTTGCTTGGTTGTTTGGTTCTAGGTCTTTTTACTTGCTTGGTTGTTTGGTTGGGTCTTTTTACTTGCTTGGTTGCTTGGATTTTGGGTCTTTTTACTTGCTTGGTTGTTTTGGTTGGGTCTGTTTTACTTGTTTGGTTGTTTGGTTTGGGTCCTTTTTACTTGCTTGGTTGTTTGATTGGGTCTTTCTGTTTACTTGTTTTGGTTTGTTAGGATCTTTTTACTTGCTTGGTTGTTTGGTTTGGGTCTTTTTACTTACTTGGCTAATTGTTTATGGTTGGGTCTTTTTACTTCCTTGGTTGTTTAGGTTGGGTCTTTATACTTTGCTTGGTTGTTTGGTTGGGTCAATTTTTACTTGCTTGGTTGGGTCTTTTTACTTGCTTGGTTGGGTCTTTTTACTTGCTTGGTTGTTTGGTTTGGGTCTTTTTACTTGCTGGGTTGTTTGGTTTGGGTCTTTTTACTTGCATGGTTGTTTGGTTCGGGTTTTTTTACTTGCTTGGTTGTTTGGTTTGGGTCTTTTGACTAGCTTGGTTGGGTCTTTTTACTTGCTTGGTTGTTTGGTTGGGTCTTTTTACTTGCTTGGTTGTTTGGTTGGGTCTTTTTACTTGCTTGGTTGTTTGGTTGGGTCTTTTTACTTGCTTGGTTGTTTGGTTGGGTCTTTTTACTTGTTTGGTTGGGTCTTTTTGGTTGTTTGGTTTGGGTCTTTTTAACTTGCTTGGTTGTTTGGCTGGGTCTTTTCATTTCTTTAGTTGTTTGGTTGGGTCTTTATACTTGCTTGGTTGTTTGCTTGGGTCTTTTTACTTGCTTGGTTGGGTCTTTTTACTTGCTTGGTTGGGTCTTCTTACTTGCTTGGTTGTTTGGTTTGGGTCTTTTTACTTGCTGGGTTGTTTTTTGGTTTGGGTCTTTTTACTTGCATGGTTGTTTGGTTTCGGGTTTTTTACTTGCTTGGTTGTTTGGTTTTGGGTCTTTTTGTATTGGTTGGGTCTTTTTACTTGTTTGGTTGTTTGGTTGGGTCTTTTTACTTGCTTGGTTGTTTGGTTGGGTCTTTTTACTTGCTTGGTTGTTTGGTTTGGGTCTTTTTACTTGCTTGGTTGTTTGGTTTGGGTCTTTTTTACTTGTTTGGTTGGGTCTTTTTGGTTGTTTGGTTTGGGTCTTTTGTATGATTGTTTGGTTAGGTCTTTTGACTTGCTTGGTTGTTTAGTTGGGTCTTTTTACTTGTAGGTTGTTTGGTTTGGGTCCTTTTACTTGGTTGTTTGGTTGGGTCTTTTTTACTTGCTTAGTTGTTTGGTTGGGTC
>NC_091584.1:4473976-4481476 GCF_042767895.1 Penaeus vannamei | reverse complement strand
CTCAACCACATGATCACAGAGCAGAAACTGTACTTAAAGCATCATACCTAATACTTACTAATACGCTAAAGATATTAACTAATATCAACTAATGGACGAGAGAGGGGGAGGAAGGAAGGAAGGAAGAAGGAAGCGAGGAAGGAGGGATGGATGGAAAAAGAAAGAGAAGACGAGAGAGAGGGAGGGAGGAAGGAGGGAAGAAGGAAGCGGGGAAGGAGGGATGGATGGAAAAAGAAAGAGAAGACGAGAGAGAGGGAGGAAGGAAGCGGAGAAGGAGGGATAGATGGGAAAAGAAAGAGAGGTAAATAAGTGTTCTGGGCAGTCACTCCAGCACCGACCGTAGCTGATAATACTCCCAAAAACAGAGTTGTCATTAGCTGTGTAATATAGAGGCATTCGTAGAGCCAAGCGAGTTACGAAGGGCGGGCGGTAAGTCTTGTTATACATCACTTATTTCATTAGTTAGCGTGAGAGTGCGTATCCACCCCCCCCCCCTATCCCTTCTCCCTAATCTTTATCCTCATCCTTCCTCCTATCCCTTCTCCCTATCCCTTCCCCCTATCCCTTCTCCCTAACCTTTATCCTCATCCTTCTTCCCCCTATCCCTTCTCCTATCCCTTCCCCCTATCCCTTCTCCCTATCCCTTCTCCCTATCCCTTCTCCCTATCCCTTCCCCCTATCCCTTCTCCCTCTATCCCTTCTCCTATCCCTTCTCCCCATCCCTTCCCCCTATCCCTTCTCCCTATCCCTTCCCCCTATCCCTTCTCCTTGACCTTTATCCTCATCCTTCTTCCCCTATTCGTTCCGGTCCCTCGCCCCTCTCAGTTCACCTTTTCCTATCAATCTTTTCTACCTTTTCCCTCTCCTCTTCACCTGTGATTTTTATTTCCTCATATCCGTCTGTAAGTCATCCTTAACCCCATCTCTTGCTCTCTCTCATCCACGACCCCCCTCCCTCGATTAAACCCCTCTCCCCCTTACCATTCCCTCCCCTCCCATCCTCGAACCACCTCTGTCCTAACCCTTTAACTCTCCCCCCGACTCCCCCACCACACCAACCCTCCCCCTCCCCCCCTAACCCCACACCTTGCTCCGTTCCCCTCACCCGTCTCCTAGCCCCTTCCCCCTCTCCCCCACCCTTCACCTGCCCCTTCCCCCTCTCCCCCACCCCGTCCCCTAGCCCCTTCCCCCTCCCCCACCCGCCCTTCAACCCAATTTACTTCAACAGTCCCCCTCACCTTTCACCTTCCCCCTTACCTAACACTCCTCTCTCTTCCCCCTCCCTATAAGCCGTCCCTCAGTCCTCACCTTCATCTTCACCTTCTCCCTTTTCCCCAATCCATCTTCTCCACCTTTCCCTCCCCCCACCCCCCCCCCCAACTCCTCCCTCTCCTCACCCTTTCCCTCTTGCCCCATCCCATCTCCTTCCCCTTCCCCTCTCCCCTTACACTCCCCTTCCCCCTAACCTCTCTCACCTCCTCTCCCTCCCTCTTTCCTATCCCCTCCCCTTATCCCTCTTTTCCCCTACCCCCACCCCCTTTTCCCTCTTTTCCCTCTTCCCTTCCCTCCCTTCCCCCCCTCCCTCTTTTCCTATCCCCTCCCCTTTTCCCCCACCCCCACCCCTTTTCCTCTTCCCTCCCTCGCTTCCTCCCCCCTTCCCTCTTTCCTACTCTCCCCTTTACCACCCACCCACCCTCCCTCTTTCGTATCCCTTCCCCCTTATCCCCCGACCCCCACCCCCGTTTCCCCCTCCTTCCTTCCTACCCTCCCCTTATCCCCTCCCCCTTACCTCCCCACACCCACCCCCTTTTCCCCCCATCCCCCACCCACTTTCCCCCCACCTCACCCCCCCCTCCCCCATCCCCTTATCCCCTCTTTTCCCCTCCGCAACCCCATCGACTTGCCAGGGAATTGTTTTTTCGTAATCTCATTTCGAAGAGCGCGGGGTGGTTCGGGCTGATCCTGGGCAGGTGGCGTAATCAAGTTAGGTGAGATGAGGGCAAATGAGGTCAGCCCGAGCAAAAGAAAAAGGTCAATTAGGTCGGTTATGTTCCGTAAATTCGAGGTTGATATGAATATGAATATGACTGTGAATATATGTGTCAATATAGTTGAAAAAGATCAATTAGGTCGGTTTTATTCCGTAAATGCGAGGTTTATGAATATGAATGTGAATATATGTGTCAATGTAGGATAAGTTGGAAAAAGATTAAGTCGGTTATATTCCGTAAATACGAAGTTATATGAATATGAATATATGTGTCAATATAGGATAAGTTGAAAAAGATCAATTAGGTCGGTTATTTTCCGTAAATGCGAGGTTATATGAATGTGAATATGAATGTGAATATATGTGTCAATGTAGGATAAGTTGAAAAATATTAATTAGGTCGGTTATATTCCGTAAATGCGAGGTTATATGAATATGAATGTGAATATATGTGTCAATATAGGATAAGTTGGAAAAAGATTAGGTCGGTTATATTCCGTAAATGCGAGGTTATATGAATGTGAATATATGTGTCAATATAGGATAAGTTGAAAAAGATGAATTAGGTCGGTCATTTTCCGTAACTGCGAGGTTATATGAATGTGAATATGAATGTGAATATAAGTGTCAATATAGGATTATTTCGTAAATGCGAGGTGATATGAATATGAATATGAATGTGAATAAATATGTCAATATAGGATAAGTTGAAAAAGATCAATTAGGTCGGTTATTTTCCGTAAATGCGAGGTGATATGATATGAATGTGAATATGTGTCAATATAGGATATGTTGATCTTACTTTGGGTTGAGAAATGAAAACGCTTGAGTTATTTTAGGCGAAGCTTGCATAATCAGAGCAAACTTTATAGATTATGACTTATAATCTACATGGATTCTATACAAAATAAAATAATAATAATAATAATAATAATGATACTAATAATAATAATAATAATAATAATAAAAATAATAATAATAATAACAATAATAATAATAATAATAACAATAATAATAACAATAATAATAATAATGTTGATAATAATAAAAGTAATAATAATGATAATAATAATAATAACAATAATAATACCTATTATTACGGAAACGCCTTATGATAAATATTCCTAATTATCCTAAATCCTATTTTTCGTCAAAGAAAACGGGAGGGAGGGAGGGAGAAAAGAGACAGAAAAGGATAAAGCAAGATAAAGAATAAAATGCGAGAAAGGGGAGAGAGAAGGAGAGGGGAGGGAGAGGCAGAGGCCAAATCTTGTTAGAATGACACGGGAAATGAGGATCGACCAAGGTAGGGGAAAGATAGGGGATGAAAGGAAGGGAAGAAGAGGAGGAGAGGAGAAGGGAAATGCAGGGGAGGGGAGGAAGGTCGACCAGGGTAGGGGAGAGATGAGGAGGCGGAGGAGAGGAATAAGGGAGGGTAAATGGAGAAAAGGAGGGAAGGGAGGAAGGTCGACCAGGGAAGGGGAGATAGGGAGGGAAGCGGAGAGGCAGAGGAGGCGGAGGAGGAGGAAAAGGGAGGGAGGGAGGAAGGAGAGGGAAAAGGGAAGGAGGAAGGAGGAGGGAGGAGGAGGGGAGAAAGGAGGGAGGAGGAGAGGAAGGAGGAGAGAGGGAGGGGAGGGAGAGAGAAGGGGAGGGAGGAGAAGAAGGAAGGAGGGGGGACATAAGGAAACAGAGGAGGAGAGGAAGGGAAGGGAGGAGGGATCGAGAGAGAAGGAGTCGGAGTCGGAAGAGGAAGGAGGCAGAGGAGGAAGGAGGAAGAGGAAGGAAGGAAGAGGAGAGAAGGAGTCAGCGGAGGAGGAAGGGGAAGAAGACGAGGGAGAGAGGAAGAAGGGAAAGGGAAGGTAAGAGGAGGGAAGGAGAGGAAGGGGAGGGTAAGAGGAATGAAGGGGAGGGGAGGGAGGAAGAGGAAGACGTCGAGAGAGAAAGGGAATGGAAGGGGAGAGAAAAAGGAGGGGAGGGAGGGAAAGAGATAGAGTTCTAAAGACAGAAGGAAAAGGGGGACATGAAAAGACAAAAGGAAAAATATGAGAAACGAGAAAAAAATATAGAGAAGGAGAGAGAAAAAAATAGAGAAGTATAGAGAGAAAAAAAAACGAAAATATAGGAAAAAAAACAGACAGGCAGCGAAAGGCAAGAGAGGGAAGGGAAGAACATAAAGGGAAGCGAAGGGAGGGTAAGGCAGAACCCGGACGCTGGCTTCCACGAGACGAAAATAAACACCGAGACGAGAAGAACTGTCACTCGAAATAGGATTCGAATCTCCTACTGCAAAGGAAGTCTGCGTGTAGGATGGAAGGAGGAGGAGGCAGATAAGGAATAAAAAGGGAGGAGGAGATAAAATGCAATGATGGTTACCGAGATGTGGGTCGGGTTAACAAAAGAGGAATAATAGGCAACATATATAGAAGGTCGTAGCTTTTATTCTCGCTTTCTTTTATTTGAGAATGAAATCTTGATAAAAGCTTTCTTTGTCCTTTCTAATCTTTATGTTCATTTCATATACAGAAACGTACACTCTCCCTCTCTCTTTCACTCTTTCTCTCTCTTTCTCTTTCTCTCTCTTTCTTTCTCTCTCTCTCTCTTTCTCTCTCTCTCTCTCTCTTTCTCTCTTTCTCTCTCTTTCTCTCTCTCTCTCTCCTTATCTCTCTCTCCTTATCTCTCTCTCCTCTCTCACTCTCTCCTTATCTCTCTCCTTCTTCTCCCCCTCCTCTCAATCCTCTCCCCTTCTTTCCCTCCCCCTTCTCCTCTCTATCTCTCTTCTCCTCCCCCCTCTCTCTCCCTTCTCTCTTCCCCTTTTTTCTCTCCCCCCTCCTCTCTCTCTCTTTCTCTCTCCCCCCTTCTTTTTCTCCCCCTCCTCTCTCTCTCTCCCCTTCTTTCTCTCCCCCTCCTCCCACTCCTCCTTCTCTCCTTCTCCCTTTCACACTCACCTTGTACGATGACATAACCAGCGCATGAAAGCACGAATGTTCAGGAGAGATGTAAATGCAGTGTCTCATTCATCTCCAATCAGCAAGCGACAAGGCATGAATGAGAACCCGAGAGTGGGGGAGGGTGAACCACTGATTACCGTGGCAAGTGTGACACGACAGCCTGCGAAGGAAGCAATATGACTCCCATTGAGAAGGGACGGTTCATACTACACTGCATAGACGGTACTTAACGGCACGTGAGATATGCCTAAGGCCCCGCCCTCCTCCCTCGAGAGTGGGCGTAAAATGGCGCGACAGATGGGAAGACCTAACGCAAAAAGGGGGTGGTTTACGGGTGCGAATAACTTCTCCTTTTCCCCACTCCATCTTCTCCACCTTCCCACCGCTCCCCTCACGCTCCCCTTCCCCCTTAACTCTTCGCTTAAGGAATGCTTCTCATAGCTTAGTAAGGGGGAAAGGGGTCTTGGAGAAGCTGGCTGAGTAACGTGTGATGGATTGAGAGCAAAGGTAAGAAGGGAAATAATAGCAGGTATTGACAGGGAGAGAAGAAGGAGGAGGACACAAAGGACGAGAGGAAAAGGAGAGAACAAAGGGGAAAAGCGGAAGAGGAAAGCGTGAATCTGCGGTGGAAAAATCGACAGGGTAATAAAACAAGGGAGAGAGAGAGAGAGAGAGGAAGCGAGCGGAAAGAACTGTCGAAAAAGGAAAAATAAAGAAGAGGGACAAAGAGGAGGAGAGATATAAATCTAAAGAGAGAGAGAAAAAAAAAGAAGAAACGAAACTTGAGAAGAGAAGATGAGACAAAATAATAGGAAGAAATGAGGAGAAAAACAAAGCTAATGGAAGGACCAAACAGGAGAATTACACACACTTGCCGGGGAGTATTGACTGCCCGACGGGGAAGGAAGGAGGAGGCAGGAGGGAGAAGGAAGGAGGAAGGAGGGAAATGGAAGAAGAGCGGTGAGGAAATGAAGGAGAATAGAGGAGAGAGGAGATAGAGAAAGGAGAAGAAGGAGAGAACAGGAGGATGGGAGAAAGGAGGAGGGAGGAAGGAACAGGGGGATGGGAGAAAGGAGGGAAGAGAGAGAAAGGGGGAGGGAGGAAGGAAGGAGAGAGGAGAGAGAGAAGGACAGGTTATCAACTTTCCATGAAGAAAGGGATGCTGAGCGGCGTGGAAGGCGGGGAGAGCGAACCGAGGAGAGGAGAAAAGGCTAATGCAAAGGAGAAAGAGGAAGGGAAAGAACCAACGGGTAAACAAACAAGAGGCAGGGAGGTAGAAAGGGAAGAGGAATAGAAGGAGAGAGGAAGGGAATGATAGAGAGATAGAGTGATAGAGATAAATAAACATCAAGGGAGAGAGAGGAAGATGGGAGATGCATACATTGTGAAAGGAGCGAGAAAGAGCGAGAAAGAGAAAAGGAAGGGGGAAGGAAAGATAGATAGATAGAGAGAGGGCAGGGAAGGAGGGAAAAATAGATAGATAGAGAGAGAAAGGGAAGGGAGAGGGAAAGATAGATAGATAGAGAGAGAGACAGGGAAGGAGAGGAAAATAGATAGATAGAGAGAGGAAGGGGAAGGAGGCAAAGAGAGATAGATAGAGAGAGGGAAGGGGAAGGAGGGAAAGCTAGATAGATATAGAGAGGGGGATGGGAGGAAAGATAGATAGATAAATAAATAGAGAGGTAGAGGGAGAGGGAGAGAGAGAGAGAGGAGAGGGAGAGAGAGAGAGAGAGAGAGAGAGAGAGAGAGATAGATAGAGAGAGAGAGAGAGAGAAAGTGCTAGAGATCAACACAAAAAGAGAGAGAGAGGGGGGGAGGGAGAAGGAGGGAGGGAGAGAAAGAGACAAACGCGCATGAGTTAAGAGGGTTGTGAATCACGCGGCTTGGCAGAGAGAGACAGATAAAGAGAGGGAGAGAGCGAAAGCAAAAGGAGGTACCAGCGTCCTGAATTCTATATGCACACTACCCTCGTTCGTTTTCTCAAGAGCACGCAAACATGCACTGTTGCTGCGCGTGCATGCAAGCATTCCCCCCCCCTTCCCCCTCCCTCCCTTCCCCCTTCCCCCCACACACACTACCACCACCTCCTCTCTCGTTTTTTAATGCATTTCCTCTCGTTCTTTCTTTCTATCTTTCTCTTTTTTCTTCTAAAAAAAAAGAAAATCATTCGTATCATCTTCTCTCTTTCTTCTTCTAAAAAAATCATTCTTATCGTTATCTTCTCTCTTTCTTCTTCTAAAAAAAATAATTCGTGTCGTTCCCTTCTCTCTTTCTTCTCTTAAAAAACGATCATTTGTATCGTTACCTTCTCTCTTTCTTCTCTCAAAAAAAATAATTCGTATCGTTATCTTCTCTCTTTCTTCTTCTAAAAAGAAAATCATTCGTATCGTTACCTTCTCTCTCTCTTCTAAAAAATATCATTCATATCGTTACCTTCTCTCTTTCTTCTTCTAAAAAAATAATTCGTTTCCTTACCTTCTCCCTTTCTTCTCTCAAAAAAACGATCACTCGTATCGCCTTAAACACGAGAAAAGAAAAGAAAAAGAAAAACCACGCGATTGC
>NC_091584.1:4461476-4463976 GCF_042767895.1 Penaeus vannamei | reverse complement strand
ACGTTATAGAGATTCAAGGAAATATAAAGATGTAAAAAAATAACAAAATTAAAAAATCTGTTCAAACTAAATTACAAAAGGCAATTTATCACCTCTCCGTTACAGATTCATTACACTTGATAATTATTTATTACTTTTCGCGCTAAAATTCCTCTTGACTTTATCCGGCATCTAAAGATAGACATAAAACCGAATAGTTGATGATAGACGTAAATAATGATGAGAGACAAAATAATAATAATGATAGACGTATAGATAATAGCCGTGTAGATAATGATAGACGTATAGATAATGACAGACGTATCTATAATGATAGACGTATAGATAATAGACGTAAATAACTATGAGAGACAAAATTATAATAATGATAGACGTACAGATAATGATAGACGTAAATAACAACGATAGACAAAATAATAACAATGTCAGACGTAAAACCGAATCCACTGGTCTTAATTCTAAGGCAGTTTCACCATAAACCTTCATCACAATCATCATCCTTCATAAATAAATAAATAAATAAATAAACTTTCATAAATAAACCTTCACCATCACCTTCCCTTACCTTCCTGTATATGATCCTGGTAGAAAATAAAAGAAAGTAACTAATTTACTTGCCATATGACCTATTATGCTCCCTTTCCTCAGGATAGATCCTAACCTATAGTAACCTCGATGGAAATATTTTTGTTCTAAGGTCAAGGTAATAAATCAGCCATTTTACGTCTATTCAACAAAAAAATTAAAATAAAAAAAAATAGGAAATAAAAAAAAATATTTTTGTTCTAAGGTCAAGGTAACAAATTAATCATTTTACGTCTATTCGACTTTCTAAAAATTGAAAATAAAAAAATAGGAAATAAAAAAAGAAATATTTTTGTTCTAAGGTCAAGGTAATAAATCAGCCATTTTACGTCTATTCAACAAAAAATTGAAAATAAAAAAATAGGAAATAAAAAAGAAATATTTTTGTTCTAAGGTCAAGGTAAAAAATCAGTCATTTTACGTCTATTCAACAAAAATTTTAAAATAAAAAAAATAGGAAATAAAAAAATATATATTTTTGTTCTAAGGTCAAGGTAATAAATTAATCATTTTACGTCTATTCAACAAAAAAAAAATTAAATAAAAAAAATAGGAAATAAAAAAGAAATATTTTTGTTCTAAGGTCAAGGTAATAAATCAGTCATTTTACGTCTATTCGACTTTCTAAAAATTGAAAATGAAAAATAGGAAATAAAAAAGAAATATTTTTGTTCTAAGATCAAGGTAATAAATCAGTCATTTTACGTATATTCAAATTTCCAAAAATTGAAAATATAAAAAAAATAGGAAATAAAAAAGAAATATTTTTGTTCTAAGGTCAAGGTAATAAATTAATCATTTTACGTCTATTCAACAAAAAATTGAAAATAAAAAAAATAGGAAATAGAAAAGAAATATTTTTGTTCTAAGGTCAAGGTAATAAATCAGTCATTTTACGTATATTCAAATTTCTAAAAATTGAAAATAAAAAAATAGGAAATAAAAAAGAAATATTTTTGTTCTAAGGTCAAGGTAATAAATTAATCATTTTACGTATATTCAAATTTCCAAAAATTGAAAATAAAAAAATAGGAAATAAAAAAGAAATATTTTTGTTCTAAGGTCAAGGTAATAAATCAGTCATTTTACGTCTATTCAACAAAAAAAATGAAAATAAAAAAAATAGGAAATAAAAAAGAAATATTTTTGTTCTAAGGTCAAGGTAATAAATTAATCATTTTACGTATATTCAAATTTCCAAAAATGGAAAATAAAAAAATAGGAAATAAAAAAGAAATATTTTTGTTCTAAGGTCAAGGTAATAAATCAGTCATTTTACGTCTATTCAACAAAAAAAATGAAAATAAAAAAAATAGGAAATAAAAAAGAAATATTTTTGTTCTAAGGTCAAGGTAATAAATCAGTCATTTTACGTATATTCAAATTTCCAAAAATGGAAAATAAAAAATAGGAAATAAAAAAGAAATATTTTTGTTCTAAGATCAAGGTAATAAATTAATCACTTTACGTCTATTCAACAAAACAATAAAAAAAACATAGGAAATAAAAAAGAAATATTTTTGTCCTAAGGTCAAGGTAATAAATTAATCACTTTACGTCTATTCAACAAAAAATTGAAAATAAAAAAATAGGAAATAAAAAAGAAATATTTTTGTTCTAAGGTCAAGGTAATAGATTAATCATTTTACGTCTATTAAACAACAAAAAAAAATTGAATATAAAAAAAATAGGAAATAAAAAAGAAATATTTTTGTTCTAAGGTCAAGGTAATAAATCAGTCATTTTACGTCTATTCAACAAAAAAATGAAAATAAAAAAAATAGGAAATAAAAAAAATATTTTTTTTTGTTCTAAGGTCAAGGTAATAAATCAATCATTTTACGTCTATTCAACAAAAATTTGAAAATAAAAAAATAGGAAATAAAAAAGATTTTTTTTTGTTCTAAGGTCAAGG
>NC_091584.1:4448976-4453976 GCF_042767895.1 Penaeus vannamei | reverse complement strand
TTGTTTTATGCTATACGTTTCAGTGTACTAATGGTGACGTACCGTGTCTGGCGCGCTTGACTGCAATACAGGTCCTTTGACTCAAATATATGACTGTATTGTACATTGTGTGTGTTTGTGTGTGTGTCTGTGTGTGTGTGTGTGTGTGTGTTTGTGTGTGCGTGTGTCTTTATATATGTATGTACGTGTGTGTGTATGCATATATGTACGTGTGTGTGTCCTTTGACTCAAATATATGACTGTATTGTACATTGTGTGTGTGCGTGTGTGAGAGAGTTTGTATGCGTTTGTGTGTGTGTGTCTTTATATATGTATGTACGTGTGTGTGTATACATATATGTACGTGTGTGTGTCCTCTGACTTGAATATAGGACTGTATTGTACATTGTGTGTGTGTGTGTGTGCGTGTGTGAGAGAGTTTGTATGCGTTTATGTGTGTGTGTGTCTTTATATATGTATGTACGTGTGTGTGTGTATGCATATATGTACGTGCGTGTGTCCTTTGACTTGAATATATGACTGCATTGTACATTGTGTGCGTGTGCTCGTGTGTGAGCGTGCGTTTTGTGTGTGTGAGTGTGTCGTGTCTCTTTATATATGCATGTACGTGTGTGTATATATATATGCACGTGTGTGTCTCTATTTATGTATGTATACGTGTATCTGCGTCCCTGCATGTGCGCGTAGATCTTCACATAACCAATTACAGCCCTCATGGATTAGCGAGAGATCCCGTACCCCCTTCACCTCGTACACGGAATCTCAGCTGAGCCTCGACTACGGCTTCGTTAGTGTTGTTTGTCACCGAGTTAGTGTACTGAAAATGATGACTGTGATTCGCTACGCTATTCCATGGACCCCGTTGCGCCGGCGACGTCTCTCAACTGTGAAGGAAAATTGGAAAAAAAAGGTAATCATTGAAACGTATTTCGTGTTTGCTTTGCATTTCGTCTTTATTTTTAGACGGCTTTTCCGTTTGTTGTTGAAATCGTGGCTAAGAAATAAATGTCCTTTCGATAGCTACGGTATGTGGGTGTCATGTCAAATACACGCTCTGGTCTTCACTATAGCACAAGGACACAGTGATAGTGATAACAAAGGCAACAGGTGTAAAGTAGATGCAACTTACAATGATGCGGTACAGTCATATTAAGATGATACTATTAGTATCGGAAAACAACTGGTAGTAATATCAGTAATCCTGTAAGGAAGCAATACAGAGCACCATACAAGATTTCTCTCTCTCTTTCCTTTCTCTCTCTCTCTCTCTTTCCTCTCTCTCTCTTTCCTCTCTCTCTCTCTCTTTCCTCTCTCTCTCTCTTACCACACAAGATTTCTCAACATCCGGGTACAATGTCCTCAATAATAACTATAATATTTCCCGGAGAAATGAGAAAGCCGGATAAAATAATCTATATGTAATAAAGGAACAGCGGAATCCTCTTCAGAGCCTCCCTTGTAAAGGAGCAAAGGAATCCGAATCCTTTTCTAAAAACCAACTCAACTAAACGTTTGCTTTCCCGAGGTTTATTTACACAACCCATTGTGCATTTACTTTTCAAATCCCGCGTGATTCTTACGCTACAGCAGCGACCGTACTCAAGAACAAAGACGGAAAATACGTAAATAGCGAGAATAAACAAATAAACACAAGACGGTCCTGTGACTGGCGGTTCTTAAAGAGCGATCCACGAACGCCTTCCCCCAGAGCCGACCTCTCTCTCACGACCCGAGTCCCACATCTCACTTCCTTCTCCCCGACTATTAACTCCTTGGAAGGTCTCCAGGTCATACGACTTCGCTCAGCCGCCTTAATGACATACCACTCCCACGTTTCCTCTCTTAATAGTTCTTTATTCATTACTTTTCGATCTAGGGGCCTCGAGGGCAGACTTACTTCGCTCTGCTGGTTTGTTTTACTCCTTCGTTATCGATAAGGTTGAAGGGTTATTATTATTTTTTTTATTTTCATTTTTTATTTTTTGTTCTGAAGAAAAAAGACGTAACTATACTAATCTCCTTTCAATAGTGAGAAAGTTGACTATAAAAAGCGGTCTTTGGAAGGGGTAAATATTTGGCATGTCTTAGGAATATTATTGTAATAATGGGCGTGTTTTCTCTTCTATGTATTCAAATGTTCTCTTGTTGGCTCATTCAAATTCTAACTGTCTCTAAGTTACGATAGGCGTTTGTATAGCAGCTATCGAGAGTTGCAGTTATTATGAACGAGGAAGTTCTGTTCACAACCCCAAGTTCCAAAAGCCGTCCGCATTGAGAACATTTCCGGTTCTGTTCCCGAGTGTGCTTCGAGATTAAAACAATGAACGTGAGTTGTGTGTTTAAGTCGCCGTCTACTAAATATTTCGTGCTTCGCCATCTGGAAAAATGTCACACGACTTTCTTTTTTCTCGCCGAACAAATACTGCAGTAGATCATCATCGATTTCTGTCTCGTCCTTTTTATCGTAAGAACGTACGATTCTTTTTCTTTTTGTATGAGGTACGTACATTCAATTCCGACGTTGCCGTTTGTAATTCCAACGAAAAGGAGAGCCAGAGAGGCCCACGCAGCTGTCTTACATCCATCCCTCAGAGCCACACAAGATCTCGAAATCTCTCCAAAGCTCATTACATATGACCGCGTGTTATTATGAACCATAGCCAAGTATGTGTGTGCGCTGTGTGTACGTTTGACATATGTCGTCGTCTGTACGTGACAGATGTTCGCCGCACGTACCCAGACGCCGCTCCTTCTTCATCCCCGTATCCCTCGCGTCCAGCACACGCAATCCCCCTCCCCGAGCTGGCATGATCCCACGAAATATAGGAGCCCCCCCAGCACCGTTCAAAGAGCGCCGCGTCCGTATGGCTCCTTCTCTCCCGGACCACAAGTTATAAGAGCACCAGCTGAACACCGTGATTCCGTCCTGGGCAAAGAGCTATTGGACAGCTGAGAACAATAAGCCTGAACCATTCCAGCGGCTCTGATAAAGCACAGCGGCCCCCAAATTGTTTCAGAGCAGCATCTGTAGCGGGAGTGAAGAACAGGGCCCTACAGAACAGCCCAGGGAGCTACACGAGACACGCACAGGCCCTGACTCCGGACGGCGCAACGCCCTCCCCCCAGCATAATCCCAAGGGCGGCTCGTAGCATCCTCGCCCTCAGCCCTCCTCCTCCTCCTCCCCCCCCTGGCGCTGGCGGTCAGAATCTACATGAACAGCCTCCGTTTCCCTCCTCCCGGGTCCGCGGTCGGCTCAGGGAGAGGAAATAAAACCCACGGCTTTTGGAACCCGGCTCGGATCCCTCTGTCAGTGAGGCTCATTGTCAAATACTCCTTCTGTCGGAAAAATGAGGAGGGAGAGACTGCATTACGATGAAACAAATGACCAGGAAGCATTTGCACCGCGAGGGGAGAGGGAAAAATACTCGGGGAAGCTGAAATGGACCAACATACGGAGATACACGAAAAAAAAAGGAAAGACAAAAAAAAAAAAAAAATAGAGAGAGAGAAAAAGACTAGAGGGGGAGGCTATTGTATCTCAGAGGGAGGGAAAAAAAATCATGAAGGCAACTGTATCGCTGGAAATAAAAAGTTTGGAAGGGACAGTTTTACCACAGCGGAAAAATATGGTTCCTGCGGGCCCATAGTGCAACGACGGACTCCCAAAAGCATTAGGTGGACTGCAGCATCGAGGGAGCTCGCAGCTGGGATTTGAGATCTTTTTTTCTTTTCTCTGTTTTAGATAATACACACAACCACACATACACACGTATGTATGTGTGTGTGTGTGTGTATATATATATATATATATATATATATATATATATATATATATATATATATATATATATATATATATATATATATATATATATACACACACACACACACACACACACACACACACACACACATATATATATATGTGTACATATATATATATATATATATATATATATATATATATATATATATATATATATATATATATATATATGTATGTATGTATGTATGTATGTATGTATATGTATATATGTATACAGAAAAACACGAGAAAGAAAAAAAAAGAAAAATAGATGGAAGATAATCTAAAGCTAATAGAAATAAATAGAAATAATAGAAACAAATACAAAATAAGGAAATACATGAAATAAATGAAAGTCGTATAAACAGAAATCCTCAATAACTATCTCTCGAGGGTGAGGGTAGGAATGGGAAAACTTTTTGACTGCGACATCAAAAAGAATCCTATATGCATAATCATTAAGCGACATTTTGAAATACTATTTTTTTGTCTTTGTCATATTCCCGAGTTAGGAATAGATCGGAATACCATAGAGAATTAAATACTCCCATATTCCTTGTAAACGATTAAGAATCAATGCCACATTCCTTACAAAACAAAAGATAGTGAAGTCCCATTTTCCTTATAAAACAAGAGAATCAGAACCCATGTTCCGTATAAAACAAAAGATAGTGAAGTCCCATGTTCCTTATAAAACAAGAGAATCTAAACCCATGTTCCTTATAAAACAAAAGATAGTGGTCCCATGTTCCTTATAAAACAAGAGAATCACAACCCATGTTCCTTATAAAGGAAGATAATCTAAACCCATGTTCCTTATAAAACAAGAGAATCAGAAACCATGTTCCTTATAGAATCAAAGATGATAATAACCCACGTTCCTTACAAAGCAAAATAGAAACAAAAACCCGTATTCCTTATAGAATTTAAAAGGTAGCAAAACCCACGTTCCTTATAAAACAAAAGACAATCAGAATCCATATTCCCTACAAAACAAAATAAAAACAAAACCCACATTCCTTATAAAACAAAGGAGAATCAAACACCATCTTCCTTATAAAACAAAGGAGAATCAAACACCATCTTCCTTATAAAACAAAAATCAAAACCCACATTCCTCCCAGAAATAAATCGAATCCAAACCCACATTCCCTATAAACGACAGAGAACCCAACCCCCCCCCCCCACTCCCCC
>NC_091584.1:4438976-4441476 GCF_042767895.1 Penaeus vannamei | reverse complement strand
ATGATATAAATACAGAGGAAATAGTGTACAGTGCTCGATCGAGGCTGTGAAGTGGACGTTATAGAACCTGTGATATTCGTTATATGAAAATGCTGATAGATGTTTTATTTTTTTTTTTTTTTTATAGCATGAAGGAAAATAAAGAATTTTGACTTTCTGGATTAGGAAAAGTGACCCCCTCCCCTCCTCCCCCCCTCCTCCCCCTCGTATAGCTAGTGTGGGAAAGATATTTTTCCAATAATTGACTTTGATATTCATGTCTGTATGTGTGTTTGCATGTATGTGTATTTTGTTGTATGTCTGTTTTTTAATTTTGTGTTTGTGTGTATGTGTTTGTTTTGTTTGTTTGTGCGTCTGCGTGTGTGTGTTGTATATACTGTATTTGTGTTGATAGATAGAAAATAAAAAAAGGTAGATATATGGATAGATAGATGTATAGGTAGATAAGTATATAGAGAGAGTGTGTGTGCGTGCATGTGTGTGTTTACATGCCTGTGCGTATGTGAACGTCAACCTCAATTTGCCACCTTTAGATTCCTTGAAGTATATGTAGGTATTGATCCACACACACACACACACACACACACACACACACACACACACACATACATACAATATCTCACTTCCTTTCTCTTTCATTACAAAATTCATATCAAATACATTCTAATTATCGCCTCTTTACCCTTTAATTACAGAAGTCATAGCAAATACATGCAAATTCTCACTTCCATATTTACACGAATAATAGCAAACGCAATCTATTTTATTCATATTTTACTTCCTTACTTGTTCATAGCAAATAAATTCTAATTTTCACGTCCATATCTAAGAGGAATAAACTCAAACACAATTTACATTTCAATTCTTCCACCTCCATTACACATTTCTTATTATTCCTTAATTACGCAAATTATAGAAAAAGCATGTTAATTATCCTCTTTCATACTTACACGGGTAATAGCAAATGCAGCTTTTATTTCTTTTCTTCTTTCGCTATACCCACCGTAGCAAAAGCATAAAACGTGAAGAAACAACAATAGAATAAACGAGAAATAATAAAATGACAATAAATAATTTAATCATAAATCAATTAACAATAAAAACGTGAAATAATAATAATCAACAATAAGAAACGCGAAATAAAATAAAAAAAATCAACAATAAACAAACCGAAATCATTAGATAACAAACAATGAATAAGGCAAAATAATAAAATAATCGGTAAATCTAAATAAGACAGCAGCGCCTATTATTATTTTCTCCTATCCCCTTCAATCTTAGGTGACCCGTGGAGAATTGGGGGTTGAAGGTGGGAGGTGGGGGGGGGGGGGATCACACACACGAGAGAAATAGTAGAATGAAAAGTGAAAAAAAAAAAAAATGCAAAATCCGAACGAGATTCCGGCACCGTTGCGAGATGCGCCGGTGTCAGTGTTGCCAAAATCCCGACGACATTTCTCAACCTAACCTAATCTAATCTAATCTAATCTAATCTAATCTAATCTAACCTAACCTAACCTAACCTAACCTAACCTAACCTAACCTAACCTAACCTAACCTAACCTAACCTAACCTAACCTAACCTAACCTAACCTAACCTAACCTAACCTTAACCTAACCTAACCTAACCTAACCTAACCTAACCTAACCTAACCTAACCTAACCAACCTAACCTAACCTAACCTAACCTAACCTAACCTAACCTAACCTAACCTAACCTAACCTAACCTAACCTAACCTAACCTAACCTAACCTAACCTTAACCTAACCTTAACCTAACCTTAACCTAACCTAACCTAACCTAACCTAACCTAACCTAACCTAACCAACCTAACCTAACCTAACCTAACCTAACCTAACCTAACCTAACCAACTTAACTTAACTTAACTTAACTTAACTTAACTTAACTTAACCTAACCTAACCTAACCTAACCTAACCTAACCTAACCTAACCTAACCTAACCTAACCTAACCTAACCTAACCTAACCCAACCCAACCCAACCCAACCCAACCCAACCCAACCCAACCCAACCCAACCCAACCCAACCCAACCCAAACCAAACCAAACCAAACCAACCCAACCCAACCCAACCCAACCAACCAAACCAAACCAAACCAAACCAAACCAACCCAACCCAACCCAACCCAACCCAACCCAACCCAACCCAACCAAACCAAACCAAACCAACCCAACCCAACCCAACCCAACCCAACCCAACCCAACCCAACCCAACCCAACCCAACCCAACCCAACCCAACCCAACCCAACCCAACCTAACTTAACCTAACCTAACCCAACCCAACCCAACCCAACAAACCCAACCCAACCCAACCCAACTCAACTTAACCCAACCCAACCCAACCCAACCCAACCCAATCCAACCCAACCCAACCAACCCAACCCAACCCAACCCAATCCAACCCAACCCAACCCAACCCAACCCAACCCAACCCAACCCAACCCAACCCAACCCAACCCAACCCAACCCAACCCAACC
>NC_091584.1:4431476-4433976 GCF_042767895.1 Penaeus vannamei | reverse complement strand
AGAGAGGAGAAGAGAGGAAGAGAGGGGGGAATAGAGAGGAGAAGAAAGGGAGAGAGAGGAGAAGAGAGAGAGAGGGGGGGAATAGAGAGGAGAAGAAAGGGAGAGAGAGGAGAAGAGAGGGAGAGAGAGGAGAAGAGAGGGAGAGAGGGGGGGATAGAGAGGAGAAGAAAGGGAGAGAGAGGAGAAGAGAGGGAGAGAGGGGGGAATAGAGAGGAGAAGAAAGGGAGAGAGAGGGGAGAAGAGAGGGAGAGAGGGGGGAATAGAGAGGAGAAGAGAGGGAGAGAGAGGGGAGAAGAGAGGGAGAGAGGGGGGAATAGAGAGGAGAAGAAAGGGAGAGAGAGGAGAAGAGAGGGAGAGAGGGAGGAATAGAGAGGAGAAGAAAGGGAGAGAGAGGAGAAGAGAGGGAGAGGGGGGGGAATAGAGAGGAGAAGAAAGGGAGAGAGAGGAGAAGAAAGGGAGAGAGAGGAGAAGAGAGGGAGAGAGGGGGGAATAGAGAGGAGAAGAAAGGGAGAGAGAGGAGAAGAGAGGGAGAGAGGGGGGAATAGAGAGGAGAAGAAAGGGAGAGAGAGGAGAAGAGAGGGAGAGAGGGGGGAATAGAAAGGAGAAGAAAGGGAGAGAGGGGGGAATAGAGAGGAGAAGAAGGGGGGAGAGAGGAGAAGAGAGGGAGAGAGGGGGGAATAGAGAGGAGGAGAAAGGGAGAGAGAGGAGAAGAGAGGGAGAGAGGGGGGAATAGAGAAGAGAGAGGGAGAGAGAGGAGAAGAGAGGGAGAGAGGGGGGAATAGAGAGGAGAAGAAAGGGAGAGAGAGGAGAAGAGAGGGAGAGAGGGGGGAATAGAGAGGAGAAGAAAGGGAGAGAGAGGAGAAGAGAGGGAGAGAGAGGAGAAGAGAGGGAGAGAGGGGGGAATAGAGAGGAGAAGAAAGGGAGAGAGAGGAGAAGAGAGGGAGAGAGAGGAGAAGAGAGGGAGAGAGAGGAGAAGAGAGGAGAAGAAAGGGAGAGAGAGGAGAAGAGAGGGAGAGAGGGGGGAATAGAGAGGAGAGAGGGGGGAATAGAGAGGAGAAGAAAGGGAGAGAGAGGAGAAGAGAGGGAGAGAGGGGGGAATAGAGAGGAGAAGAAAGGGAGAGAGGAGAAGATAAGGAGAGAGGGGAAATGAGAGGGGAAGATGAAGAAAGGGAGAGAGAGGAGAAGATAAGGAGAGAGGGGGGAATAGAGAGGAGAAGAAAGGGAGAGAGAGGAGAAGAGAGGGAGAGAGGGGGGGATAGAGAGGAGAAGAAAGGGAGAGAGAGGAGAAGAGAGGGAGAGGGGGGGAAATAGAGAGGAGAGAGGGAGAGAGAGGAGAAGAGAGGGAGAGAGGGGGGGAATAGAGAGGAGAAGAAAGGGAGAGAGAGGAGAAGAGAGGGAGAGAGGGGGGAATAGAGAGGAGAAGAAAGGGAGAGAGAGGAGAAGAGAGGGAGAGAGGGGGGAACAGAGAGGAGAAGAAAGGGAGAGAGAGGAGAAGAGAGGGAGAGAGGGGGGAATAGAGAGGAGAAGAAAGGGAGAGAGAGGAGAAGGGAGGGAGAGAGGGGAGAATAGAGAGGAGAAGAAAGGGAGAAAGAGGAGAAGAGAAGGAGAGAGGGGGGAATAGAGAGGAGAAGAAAGGGAGAGAGAGGAGAAGAGAGGGAGAGAGGGGGGAATAGAGAGGAGAAGAAAGGGAGAAAGAGGAGAAGAGAGGGAGAGAGGGGGGAATAGAGAGGAGAAGAAAGGGAGAGAGAGGAGAAGAGAGGGAGAGAGGGGGGAATAGAGAGGAGAAGAAAGGGAGAGAGAGGAGAAGAGAGGGAGAGAGGGGGGAATGGAGAGGAGAAGAAAGGGAGAGAGAGGAGAAGAGAGGGAGAGAGGGGGGAATAGAGAGGAGAAGAAAGGGAGAGAGAGGAGAAGAGAGGGAGAGAGGGGGGGGATAGAGAGGAGAAGAGAGGGAGAGAGAGGAGAAGAGAGGGAGAGAGGGGGGGATAGAGAGGAGAGAGGGAGAGAGAGGAGAAGAGAGGGAGAGAGAGGAGAAGAGAGGGAGAGAGGGGGGGAATAGAGAGGAGAAGAAAGGGAGAGAGAGGAGAAGAGAGGGAGAGAGGGGGGAATAGAGAAGAGAAGAAAGGGAGAGAGAGGAGAAGAAAGGGAGAGAGAGGAGAAGAGAGGGAGAGAGGGGGGAATAGAGAGGAGATGAAAGGGAGAGAGAGGAGAAGAGAGGGAGAGAGGGGGGAATAGAGAGGAGAAGAAAGGGAGAGAGAGGAGAAGAGAGGGAGAGAGGGGGGAATAGAGAGGAGAAGAAAGGGAGAGAGAGGAGAAGAGAGGGAGAGAGGGGGAATAGAGAGGAGAAGAAAGGGAGGGAGAGGAGAAGAGAGGGAGAGAGAGGAGAAGAGAGAGAGAGAGAGGAGAAGAGAGGGAGAGAGAGGAGAAGAGAGGAGAGAGGGAGAGAGAGGAGAAGAGAGGGAGAGAGGGGGAATAGAGAGGAGAAGAAAGGGAGAGAGAGGAG
>NC_091584.1:4406476-4426476 GCF_042767895.1 Penaeus vannamei | reverse complement strand
TAGAGAGGGAGAGAGAGGGGAAATAGAGTTGATCTTCGAGGGAAAGATGGGAAGAGAGAGGGAGAGAGAGGGGAAATAGAGAGGAGAAGAGAGTGAGAGAGAGGAGAAGAGAGGGAGAGAGAGGGGATATAGAGAGAAGAGAGGGAGAGAGGGGGGAAATAGAGATGAGAAGAGAGGGAGAGAGAGAGGAAACAGAGAGGGAGAGAGAGAAGAGAGGGAGAGAGAGGAGAATAGAGGGAGAGAGAGGGGAAATAGAGAGGAGAAGAGAGGGAGAGAGAGGGGAAATAGAGAGGGGAAGAGAGGGGAAACAGAGAGGAGAAAAGAGGGGAAATAGAGAGGAGAAGAGAGTGAGACAAAAGGAAAAGAGAGGGAGAGAGAGGAGAAGAGAGGGAGAGATGGGAAGAGAGGATGAGAGAGCGGAAATAGAGAGGGGAAGAGAGGGAGAGAGAGGAAATAGAGAGGAGAGAGAGGGGAAACAGAGAGGAGAAGAGAGGGAGAGAGAAGTGAAATAGAGAGTAGAAGAGAGGGAGAGAGAGGAGAAGAGAGGGAGAGAGAGGAGAAGAGAGGGAGAGAGAGTGGAAATAGAGAGGATAAGAGAGGGAGAGAGAGGAGAAGAGAGGGAGAGAGAGGAGAAGAGAGGGAGAGAGAGTGGAAATAGAGAGGATAAGAGAGGGAGAGAGAGGGGAAATAGAGAGGACAAGAGAGGGAGAGAGAGAGGAGATGAGAGGTAGAGAGAGGAGAAGAGAAAGGAAATAGAGAGGAGATGAGAGGTAGAGAGAGGAGAAGAGAGAAAAGAAGAGAGGGAGAGAGAGGGGACATAGAGAGGAGAAGAGAGGGAGAGAGAGAGGAAATAGAGAGGACAAGAGAGGGAGAGAGAGGAGAAGAGAGGGAGAGAGAGGGAGAGAGAGAGGAGAAGAGAGGGAGAGAGAAGGGAGATAGAGAGGAGAAGAGAGGGAGAGAGAAGGGAAATAGAGAGGAGAAGAGAGGGAGAGAAAAGGAGCGGGGGCATTGAGGGGAAGAGAGGGAGCGAGAGACGGAAACAGAGAGAGAAAGAGAAAGGGGAAATAAAGGGGAAGATAAAGAAACAGAGGGGGGGGTATCAGAGGGTAAGAGAGGGTGGGAGGAGAGAAGGGGAGATCGGTGGAAGTGAGAGAGAGAGAAGGATAGAGACGAGGAAGAAAAAGAGAGAAAAAAAGAGGGGAGTAGGGGGGAGAGAAGAGGCGAGAGAGAGGAGACAGAGAAAAAGGGAAAAAAGGAAGGAGCATAAAATGGAGAAGGGAGAAGGGGGAGCGAAAGAGAGAGAAGAGATAGGGGGTAGACATAGAGGAGTGAGGGGAGAGAGTGGGGAACCGGATGAAAAGGGGGGAAACGAACACCAATCAATTGCTGTTCTCTCATTGATATTAACATCAATGCCGCGTCATACATTTTTGTCAGTAATTAACTTACGACAAAAGCGGCCAAACGCCCTTTAAACCTAAATGAAGCATTTATCGATAACAGTTCATTAAACTCAATGAAAACGATATAAAAAAATATATATACAAACAAAAACAAACAAATGCAAAATGTCACCGAACAAATATTTCACTCTCAGCTGAGTCTCTATATATGTAAATAAAAAATCTGATCCTATAGATACCCTACAAAATTGAATATGCAAATTCTTCCCCAGATAAAAAAAAAATAAAACAAAAAAAAGCTGATACATGTTCCTCCTCCATACATAATGCATAACAACACTGTTATCAAAGAGCAGACCGAGCGATGAAAGTCATTCTTTTAAGCATAAGTTAAACACAAAGAAAATAAAGGAT
Source organism: Penaeus vannamei (assembly GCF_042767895.1). NCBI lineage: Eukaryota > Metazoa > Arthropoda > Malacostraca > Decapoda > Penaeidae > Penaeus > Penaeus vannamei. The sequence continues at coordinate 4,424,659 of NC_091584.1, read as the reverse complement.
AAAGAATCAGGGTTGCAACAACTCCAGATTGAAGCGAGAATATTGAACAAGATCAATATGAACAAAAAGGACATTGATTGTCGTGCTGGAGCTGAACAACACAGTGCCGCCGATAATCCATGGAATTCGGATAATATCCACATTTTGGATAATTTAGTAGTAAACCGGTCTAAAGCTGTACTGTAACGTGTTGAAGTGTAGAAGAATTTTCTCATTTTTTTCGTTTTAAGAGCACGTGGAGAGACAAAGAAAGGGAATTAACGAAAAAGATAAATATAACGATAATGGTAAAACAAAAGAATGATGATAGTGACGAAGATGGTCAAATGGACACATACAAACGCACACCCACACATGTCCGGCCACGTAAACACATAAACACTTACACACACCCACACTTACACACACACACACTTACACACACACACACTTACACACACCCATACTTACACACTCCCACACTTACACACTCCCACACTTACACCCACCCACACTTACACACACCCACACTTACACACACCTACACTTACACACACACTTACACCCACCCACACTTACATACACCCGCACTTACACCCACCCACACTTACACACACCCACACTTACACACGCCCACACTTACACACACCCACACTTACACACACCCACACTTACACACACCCACACTTACACACACCCACACTTACACACACCCACACTTACACACACCCACACTTACACACACCCACACTTACACACACACATACACATACTCATACACCCACACATCCACACAAAAAGACTAACATATAGTTAAACACACGCACATGCAGACACACCGCGTCTTAGTATCAGAATTACACGAACACTCATAGCCTCAGTAAGTGAAATGTGGCGTGCATTACCGTAGACTAATGTTTGGTTAAAAAATAAGTGCATCAAATGTAAGTAAATTTCTCTTTCTCTCTCTCTCTCCCCCCTCTCTCTCTCTATTTATCTGTCTGTCTGTCTGACAGATGTCTGTGTATGCTTGAGGGATGGGTATGATCAACAATGATGATAATGATAATATCAATGATGATAATGATAATAACAATGATGATAATGGCAATGATGATAAGAACAATAGCAGTGATACCTCCAACACAAGCAATCACCTGACATCCCCCTCACAGCAATAAACATCAAGCCATTTCGTCCTCGCAAAGCCATACACCAAACGCTGGCAAAAAAATCCCCGAGTGAGAGATGCACAAACCATAGGACTGGACTTGGTGAGATCCCTCTGAGCGTGGCAACTCGTGTGTAACGTATATACAATGGAGCAGAGACGAATAGCTCTGCATACGTAGCAAGCGGCTATTGATATGCAGCGGATATAATCAACTATAGAAAGAGCTTGCATGTCAATCGGCTGGGGTTCCCGGCGTGGTTGTTCGTTGTACAGGATGCAGGTTTTGGAGGGGAGGTCTTGTTGTCCGGAGGGAGATAAAGCTCCGTATAATGAGGGGGGGAATGGAGTGGCAGGAGAGGAGGGGAATTGGTGGGGAGGGAGGGATGGAGAGACAGATGTGAATGTAAAAAAGATATGAAAATATTTGTCTTTGGAGATAAAGATGAGGCTGTTATACACTTTTTATCTGAAGTGAATTCCAACTGGTTTTATTTCTCTATTTCTTTTTGTTTTTTTATTATCCATTCATCTCCTTTTCTATATTCTAGATAATCCTATTTCGACCAAGAAGCAAAAAAGGAGTGATGGACGATGGTTCAAAAAAAAAAAAAAAAAAAAAAAACGTAAATAATCACCTCCCATGGAATCCCTCTCCCACTCCTCCCATAGATCGCGACCGGAAAATACTCGCCATGGAAAAAAATAAAATTAAAAAAAAACACGAGAGTACCATCCCCCGGGAAAGAACAGCGCGCCTGAAAACCGGATGCCGCCCGCCTGCCGCACCGCTGGCCCTCGACGCGATCTCGGTAAACCCGGATCGGAAGCGCCCTCAGCACGCGCTCCTGCCGGCATTCCGAAGGATCACTCGGCGGGAGAAATATCAGAGGCTGAACTGCCGCTGCTTGCAAGGAGGCTGCAGCTCCCGTGGCTTGCTTGCGCGGGATCTTAGCGGGGAGATTAGGCAGGAGTGGAACCCTCATCTCCAAAACGGTCTTCTGAAGTAATATATATATGTGTGTGTGTGTGTATGTGTGTGTGTGTGTGTGTGTGTGTGTGTGTGTGTGTGTGTGTGTGTGTGTGTGTGTGTGTGTGTGTGTGTGTGTGTGTGTGTGTGTATATATATATATATATATATATATATATATATATATATATATATATATATATATATATATATATATATATATATATATATATATATATGTATATATATATATATATATATATATATATATATATATATATATATATATATATACATATATATATATATATATATATACATATATATATATATATATATATATATATATATATATATATATATACACATATATAATATATATATATATATATATATATATATACATAAATATATATATATACAAATATATGTATATATGTATATATATATATATTTGTATATGTGTGTATGTATGAGAGAGAGAGAGAAATAGATACATTCATCCCTCTGTTTATATACAAAGAGAGAGAGAGCACGCAAAGGTGATGCTAATACTACTTAAAGAAATGCAGCAACAAGTCAGGTTTTCCACACATCAACATAACCAGCAGTAAACATGTCATCTCCAAAAAGAAAGATAAAACACTAAAGACGAAACTGCCACATACTACTATAATACAACGAGACTTCCAGCCCGATAACATGTTCATGCGTTCAAGCGAACATCTGCAACACAGCCAAACGGGTGAATTAAAGCCCACATGAATTAGCTCGCGTACAAGACAGCTGGCCCATATTGCATCAGGCGGTAGATATGTTTCGTGGAAGAGCTATGGAAGCTTTCAGTCGGCCGAGAACTAAAGGATTGGGGGGTGGGGGGGGGGAGAGGGGAGCTCAGCTGATGGTGTACGTAGTCGACAGAACTCTTTGGGTATGGGTTCTTCTGGTGTTGAGTTCTTCTCGTGTGAACTCTCTGGGTTTGAACTTTTTGGATTTGTACTCTATGGGCGTGAAGTTTCTCAAATTGAACTCTTTGGGTGTTAACTCATTGGGTTTGAACTCTTCAGGTGTGAACTCTCTGTGTTTGAACTCTTTGGGTGTAAATTCTCAGAATCTGAACTCTTTGGATTGGAACTCTCTGGATTTGAACTCTCTAAGTATGAACTCTTTGGTTGTAAATTCTCTGGGTGTAAACTCCTTAGGTATGAATTCTTGGATGTGAACTCTCTGGGTGTAAGCTCTTTAGATGTGAATTGTTTGGGTGTGAACTCTTTGAACGTCATTTTTTCATGCATCAACTCTTTGGGTATGAACTACTTGACGGGAACTCTCCGTTATTAACCCTTGGAGTGTGAACTCTTTGGATGTGAATTCCCTGGGTGTCACCTCTCTGGGTTTGAACTCTCTGAGTGTGAACGCTTTAGGTGCGAACTGTATGGGTGTGAATTCTCTGGATTTGAGCTTTCTGGGTGTGAACATTTTAGGTATGAACTCTCTGGATGCGAAGCTCTGGGTTATGAACTCTCTAAGCGTGAACTCTCTGGGTGGGAATTCCCTGGATTTGAACTCTCTGGATTTGAACTCTCTGGGTGTGAACTCTCTAAGTTTGAATTCTCTTGGTGTTAATTCTCTGGATTTGAACTCTCTGGGTGTGAACTCTCTAAGTTTGAATTCTCTTGGTGTTAATTCTCTGGATTTGAACTCTCTGGGTGTGAACTCTTTGAGTGTCCTTTTTTCATTCATCAACTTTTCGGTTATGAACTGTTTGACACGTACTTTCCGGTATTAATCCTTTAGGTGTGAACTCTTTGTTTCGTTACGTATTCCAATCCGTTTATAAACTGTAGTGCCATGAATCCTTTTAACAGCAACAAAGGCAAATTCTAAAACAAATGGAGAATCTTTTGATATGAAAAGTATGCATTTCAAATTGCAGTGGGGGAAAAAAATACATATTTTGTTCATGTGAGGATGTGCAGTTTTAAACATTTTTGTGCAAGAAAGTATATAATTATGGACCGTTGTTTAACAGCAAACACTGGGAATTATCTTTTGTTATTTTGCAGTTTACTCATTACCTGGGTAAATGAAAGAAAAAAAATGACACTAAAATGTTTGTCATTTGCGGAAAAAGGAAAGAAAAATCATACATTTTCTATCCAAAATGCATTTCAGCTGTTTTACTTCTTATAGTTTCATCAATCTTCTTTTCTTTATCTAAAACAGCATATTTCGAGTCAAAAGCAAATCTCTCCCGTAAAGTAAAAACAAATACGGATCTTTTTTCTTATTTCTCAAACATTTTTCACCGGCCTGGAATAAAACCAGTGTCCACTACTTTAGATCCTAAGAAGAGCAAGAGTAAATAAGACTTTCAGAAGCTCGGAATCACACCAAGAACCTCAATACAGATCATGTTTACACACCTAGCCTTATTTCCCAATACATAAGAGCGACGTTTCCGTATTCACCAGTATGAATTACGCCCCAAAGAGGAAAGTGGACCTCTTGTTAGCTCCCCGTGTCAACTTGGACGAGAAATTGTCAATAACTTTGGGTGTCAACTCTTGGGATGGGAATTTTTTGGATGTGAACTTTTTGGATATGAACTCTGGGTGTGAACTTTTTGTATATGAACTCTTTGTTTGTGAACTTTTTGGATATGAACTCTGGGTGTGAACTCTTTGGGTGAGAACTTTTTGGATATGAACTCTGGGTGTGAACTCTTTGGGTGTGAACTTTTTGGATGTGAACTCTTGGGATGTGAACTCACAAGGTACGACCTCTCTAGATGTGAACTCTCCGGATGTGAACTCTCTCCAGAAGGGAAAAAGGGGAGACAGAAGTACTAGCCACCCCGTTACTCCGCGTCTAAATCAGTGTAAACATGGGGGCGAGAGGCAGTCAAGAAGGCCCACACTCCTTCCCTCTGAAGACCATCTTGGCAGACGTCCAATTTCCTCGGCGTGTCCAGCCTCCTTCGCAGTTTGCTTCGTCTCTCAGTCGACAGGAAGGTATCAGGGCGCCGACAACAATGGCTTCACCAGCTTCTTGAAAGGGGTAAATGAAGCCTCGCGGAGCCTCTCTTTTGGTAACCTGAGATTCGCGGAAGGTAAGATTTTTTTTCTTTTGCTTCTTCTTCTTCTTCTGCTTCTTCTCTTTTCTTTTTTTTTTTCTTTTTTTTTTTTGTAAAGATGTAAATGTATGTGTTTTTTTTATGTATGGAGTTGTGGGTTGTAGGTGTTTGTATCTGTATCTATATTCAACTGTTTGTTTCATCTATCTATCTATCTATTTGTCCATAAACCGTGTTCCTTGCAAAAAATATAGAACATGTATGAATGAGAATTAATATCTTATATTTGATTGTATCATACATTTCTGACGAAGGTATAGACGAAACCGGCCAGATACATTCCTTGCACTGTATAGATATTCATTCTTATTCATACTTGTTTTACTATTTCTATTTATCTGTAGACATATATATATATATATATATATATATATATATATATATATATATATATATATATACATATATATATATATATATATATATATATATATATATATATATATATATATGTGTGTGTGTGTGTGTGTGTGTGTGTGTGTGTGTGTGTGTGTGTGTGTGTGTGTGTGTGTGTGTGTGTGTGTGTGTGTGTGTGTGTGTGTGTGTATGTGTGTGTGTGTGTGCACATACGCACAGACACAGATATATATATATATATATATATATATATATATATATATATATATATATATATATATATATATATATATATATACATATATATAAGGAGGGGAGAGAGAGAGAGAGATTGACAGACAGACAGGTAAGCAATTACATATATAAACAGATAGATATAAATATATCAACAAAGAAGGACAGACATAGAATTATCCCTTCGAATTAAATCGACGTCGAGAACGTTACAATACATCAGACTCCGGAGTAAAAAAAAATCCTTGTACCATTTTCATGTCAAGAAAAAAAAAAGACAAAAAAGAAACGTTTGCTCAGGAAAAAACGTTTCAGGCATTGAGTGAAACAGAGAAGGGGATGAATCTACTCGACGCTGCTTCATGTGTGAGTGGATATCCTTTCCTGTTATCGTTTGTGCTTCACGTTTTAGTTTCTATGGGTTGTTTGTGAGTCGGAGAGAGAAAGTTTTTTTTCTGTCTTTTTGTCTGTTTGTATTTCTAGGTCTCTGTGTTTGTTTCTGTGTTTGTGTGTGTGTCTGGTTTTGTCTGTGTGTGTGTCTTTCTCTCTCTCTTTCTCTCTATCTATCTATTTATCTCTCTCTCTCTCTTTCTCTCTATCCATCTATCTATCTCTCTATTTATCTTCTCTCTCTCTCTCTCTCTCTCTCTCTCTCTCTCTCTCTGTGTGTGTGTGTGTGTGTGTGTGTGTGTGTGTGTGTGTGTGTGTGTGTGTGTCTATCTATTTAATTGTTTCTTCCTCTCTCACTCACTCTCGAGCTCTCTTTCATTTTCTCTCTCTTTCCATCTCACTCTGTCTCGAAATTCACACTTTCTATTTCCTCGCCGTCCACAACTTTCCTTTCCCTCACTTTCTCACCAACTACCCCCCTCCGCTCCTCCCCCTCCTCCCACACACCCACAAGGTCCCTCCACTCCTTACTCCCTCCCCCTCCCCTCCTCCCCCTCCCTTCCTCCCCCTACCCACACAGCCACACTGCCCCTCCCCTCCTTACGCCCTCCCCCTTCTTCCCTCTCCTCCCCCTTCTCCAGCCGACCCCCCTCCCATCCAGTCTCCCTCTCCTCCCCCCCTCCCATCCAGTCTCCCTCTCCTCCCCCTCCCATCCAGCCTCCTTACCCCCCCCCCATCCAGCCTCCCCAACCTCTCCAGCCACCCCTACCCACCCACCCACCCATCCAACCTCCCCAGCCACCCCTACCCACCCATCCCCCTCCAACCACCCCTGCCACCCCCTACCCACCCCCTACCCACCCCCACCCCTCACATCGTTAAGCCTCGTCAAATGTAAGAAAATCTTTTAACTCAATATTACGTTCAGGCGACATCGGTTTTTAATTCCATTTCCTCGTCGTCTCAGTGACGGAGACGGAATTATTTGCCTCTTGCGCGGGGCTCTTGTGCGTGTCTGTCTGTGCGAATGAGTGCGTGTTTGTGTGTGTTTGTGTGTGGGGGGGGGTTTGTTTGTGAGCGTGTCTGTCTGTGCGAATGAGTGCGTGTTTGTGTGTGTTTGTGTGTGGGGGGGGGTTTGTTTGTGAGCGTGTCTGTTTTTGCGAATGAGTGCGTGTTTGTGTGAGTAAGTGTGTGTGTGTTTGTGAGTGTGTGTTTGTGAGTGGGTATGTGTGTGTGTGTTTGTTTGTGAGTGTGTGGGGGGGGTTGTGAGTGTGTGTATGTGTGCGTGTCTGTTTGTGCGAATGAGTGCGGGTTTGTGTGGACGCGTGTGTGTGTGTTTGTGAGTGTGTGGGTGGCTATGTGTGTGTGTGTGCGTGTCTGTTTGTGCGAATGAGTGCGTGGTTGTGTGAGTAAGTGTGTGTTTGGGGGGGAGGGGGTGTTTGTGTGTGGGTGTGGGTGTTTCTGTTTGTGCGAATGAGTGCGGGTTTGTGTGTGTTTGTATGTGTGTGTGGGGGGGGGGGGGGGGGTTGTGAGTGTGTGTGCGTGTCTGTTTGTGCGAATGAGTGCGGGTTTGTGTGAGTAAGTGTGTGTGTGGGGGGGGGGTGTTTGTGTATGAGTGCGTGTCTGTTTGTGCGAATGATTGCGTGTTTGTGTGAGTAAGTGTGTGTGGGGGGGGGGGGTTGTTTGTGAGCGTGTCTGTTTTTGCGACTGATTGCGTGTTTGTGTGAGTGTGTGTGTGTTTATGTGTGTGTGTGGGGGGGGGGGTGCGTGTCTGTTTGTGCGTATGAGTGTGGGTTTGTGTGAGTAAGTGTGTGAGGGGGGGGGGGGTTTGTGTGTGCGTATCTGTTTGTGCGTATGAGTGCGGGTTTGTGTGAGTAAGTGTGTGTGTGTTTATGTGTGTTTGTGTGTGGTTGTGTGTGCGTGTCTGTTTGTGCGAATGATTGCGTGTGTGTGTGAGTAAGTGTGTGGGTGTGTGTTTGTGTGTGTGTGTGTGCGTGTCTGTTTGTGCGAATGAGTGCGTGTTTGTGTGAGTAAGTGTGTGTGTGTTTATGTGTGTTTGTGTGTGGGTATGTGTGTGTTTGTTTGTTTGTGAGTGTGTGTGTGTACGTGTCTGTTTGTGCGAATGATTGCGTGCTTGTGTGGACGCGTGTGTGTGTGTTTGTGAGTATGTGTGTGTGCGTTTGTTAGTGAGTGTGTATGTGTGTGTGTATGTGTGTGTGCGATAGATTACGTGTTTGTGTGGGTGCGTGTGTGTTTGTTTGTGAGTGTGTGTGTGGGTGGGTATGTGTGTGTTTGTTCGTGAGTGTGTGTGTGTGCGTGTCTGTTTGTGCGAATGATTGCGTGTTTGTGTGGGTGCGTGTGTGTGTGTTTGTCTGTGTGGGGGTGCGTGTTTGTGTGTGGGGGTGTTTGTTTGTTTGTGTGTGGGGGGGTATGTTTGTCTGTTTGTCTGGGGGTGGGTATGTGTGTGTGTGTGTTTGTCGGAGTGTGTGTTTGGGTGCGGGTGTGTCTGTTTGTGCGACTGATTGCGTGTTTGTGTGGGCGCGTGTGTGTTTGTTTGTGAGTGTGTGTGCGTGTCTGTGCGATTGATTGCGTGTGTGTGTGTTTATCTGTGTGTGGGGATAGGTATGTGTGTGTATGTTTGCTTGTTTGTATGTATGTGAGTGAGTGTGTGCGTGTGTGTCTGCGTGTGTGTGTGTGTATTCATCTCTGCAGTCGCATTTGTTATATATACATAAAAATACAAAGACACACAAACACATATACACACACAGATATATAGACATATAGATAGAAATGTAATCATGTGTATGTGTACATATTTATGTATACATATATGTATATGTATATGTATATATGCATATATATATATATGCATATGTATACATATATATATATATATATATATATATATATATATATATATATGAAAGTTAGATAGATATACATTTATGTGTATATTTATCTATGTATCTATATATATATTTGTGTGTGTGTGTGTGTGTGTATGTATGTGTGTGTGTGTGTGTGTGTGTGTGTGTGTGTGTGTGTGTGTGTGTGTGTGTGTGTATGTGTGTGTATGGAAAGGTATGAATGAGAACGATTATCTTTACCTTTGTCAACATGAATACGGGTCATATATATATATATATATATATATATATATATATATATATATATATATATATATATATATATATATATATATAATCTTTACTTACACGCTTTATGTAAACTAAACACGTTACCATGCGTAGATATGAACAGCCTCTATTCATTCACACATTCCCACGTATTTGCACATGCCTTATTCACGTGCAGTTGCTGTAACCTATTTGTGCTGAGCGCTGAGCAACCAGCAATCAGCCAGAGTTCAGAGAGAGTGCCTGTGCAAACCCGCGTGAGAACTGGCCTTCGACAGGGAGTGGGAAAAAGGTTTTTTTTTTTTTTTTTTTTTTTTTTTTTTTTTTTTTTTTTTTTTTTTTTTAGGTGCCAAGCAGTGCCTATTTTCTCTCTCCCTCTCTCGCTCTCGCTCTCGCTCTCGCTCTCTCTCTCTCTCTCTCTCTCTCTCTCTCTCACTCTCTCTCTCTCTCTCTCTCTCTCTCTCTCTCTCTCTCTCTCTCTCTCTCTCTCTCTCTCTCTCTACCTCTACCTCTACCTCTCTCGCTCTCTCTCTGTATTTCTCTCTCTCTCTCTCTCTCTCCCTCTCTCTCTTTCTCTCTCTCTCTCTCTCTCTCTCTCTCTCTCTCTCTCTCTCTCTCTCTCTCTCTTTTCTTTTTCTTTTTTTTTTAGGTAATTGGATGTTTGATGGGGGCGTGGTGATGGTGATTGTGATGATGAGAATGGAGAGAAGATAAGAAAAGTTATATTGAAAAGTTATACTGAGGATATGTATCAATAATATCGATGATGGTCATATTTTTGGCAATAATGATGGTAATTATGATTATTATCATCATTATTACTACCATTTTAATTATTGTTATTGTTATCCTCATCATTTTCAAAACCATTACCATTTTTATTATTACTACAACTACTACCACTGCTATCATTATTATTATTATTATTATCATTATTGATATCATTATTATCATTATCATCATCACCAGTTTATCATCAATTTCATCTACATTGTTGTTATTATCATTATAATCATTATTGTTATCATTACTGCTGTTGCCATCGTTTGTGTTGTTTTGATTGTTGTATGGTATTTCTATTATTCTTATCAATATAATTATCATTACTATTATTTCTATTATCTTTATCATTATCATCATCAATATTACTATCTTTACAATTATCATTATTATTATTATCATTATTATCTTTATTATTATAATTATCATGATTATTATCATTATTATTATTATCATTATCATTATTATCTTTATTATTATTATTATTATCATTATTATTATCATTATTATTATTTTTATTATCATCATCATCATCATTATTATTTTCATTATCATCACTGTCACTATCATCATTGGTATCATTACAATCATTATTATTATTATTATCATCATTATCATTATCATTACCATCATTTATAGTAACAATATTATCATTATTAGTTTTAACATCTCCATCATCATTATTACCATCGGTAGTATCCACTTCATTATTTAAATCATTATATGCATCATGACCAACATTAATGACAACGATAACAACAACAATAACAATCATAACAGTAATATCAAATAATAATCATAATAATGAAGAGAGAAACTAAATCATCATTTTAATCACTTTCACGTCTAACTTTCATCCTTTTAATCACCGAAGAGCGACAATAACAACAAACAGTATCATACAACATTAATTATCACAACAAAGAGAGAAACTACATCATCATCTTAATCACTTTCACGTCTAACTTTCACCCTTTTAATCACCGAAGAGCGACAATAACAACTATTATATTATTATATCCTTATACAACACCCCTTCCCTCTATTACACAGGAAACACCCCCCCCCCCCATGTCTCACTTTTATCCTTTTAATCATCGAAGAGCGACAATAACAACTATTATATTATTATATCCTTATACAACACCCCTTCCCTCTATTACACAGGAAACACCCCCCCCCCCCCCCATGTCTCACTTTTATCCTTTTAATCATCGAAGAGCGACAATAACAACTATTATATTATTATATTATTATACATCACCTCTTTCCTCTATTACACAGGAAACACCCCCCCCCCCCCATGTCTCACTTTTATCCTTTAAATCATCGAAGAGCGACAATAACAACTATTATATTATTATATCCTTATACATCACCTCTCTCCTCTATTACACAGGAAACATCCCCCCCCCCCCATGTCTCACTTTTATCCTTTAAATCATCGAAGAGCGACAATAACAACTAATTACTAATACACCCATTTCCTCTATTAGGAAATCCTCTTCGTTCTAACACACTAGTATTTTTTTACCGTCAGCCATCCTTCGTTATTCAATGTAGGAGAGATGTATTGCTGCACCTCGAGTGATGGGATGTATCAGCATAAAGAAAAAGGAAAAAGAAAAAAGGAAAGAGAAAGAAAAAAGGAAAGAGAAAGAAAGAAATGGGAAAAGGAAAGAAAAAAGAAAAAAAAAAGAATAAAGAATGAAAGAGAAAAAAAGAAAGGAAGGAAAAGAAAAATAGAAAGAAAAAAGAAAGGAAAAGAAAAAAGAATGAATAAGGAAAAGGAAAGAAAAAGAAAGAAAGGAAAAGAAAAAAGAATGAATAAGGAAAAGGAAAGAAAAAGAAAGAAAGGAAAAGAAAAAAGAATGAATAAGGAAGAGGAAAGAAAAAAAAAGAAAAGGGAAAAGGAAAGAAAAAGAAAGAGAGAAAAAGGAAAAGAAATAAATAAAGAAAAACAGAAAACAAAAAAGGAAAAAAACAAGTATGGACGCTGAAAAGAAAAGAAGAAAAAAAAGCAAGTATGGACGCTGAAAAGAAAGAAAGAAAAATAAAAACAAGTACAACAAGAAAAAAATAAAAACAAAATAAAATAAAAACAAGGTTTTGTTTTGGGTTTTTAATGTTTTGGTATGTTTTGGTTTTTTTTTTGCTTTATGTTTTGATTTATTTTTTTGCTTTATGTTTCGTGTTTGGTTTGTTTTGTTTTACTGTATTTTGATATGTATTTGTATCTTTGTTGTGTTGTTTTGCATTATGTTGTTTTATTTTGGTTTTATTTTGCTTTACATGCGTATCCGTTTTATTTTTTAGCTTTATTTTTGCTGTATAGTTCTAATCCATATTGTTTTGTTCTGCTCTATTTTTATTTGTTCTTTTTTTTTTTTTCTTTCTTTTTCACCGAGTTACTTTGCTCTTAAAAAAGCTTTGTACCACTTAAACTTTATCATTTATTCTATTATCTGTCTTTTTTTCACTTCACTCTACCTTTTATTTGTTGATTTTCTTATCTACTGTCTTCTTCTTGCTTTGCTCACGTCATCAGTCTCATAACTCTCTCCTACTTTAATTTACCCAATTTTGCCTCCATTCGTTCCGCCCTTCCACCGTTACCCGGCTTACCTCGACGATCACACAGGCACGCGGAGCCAAAAGTCACCGCCGCCGCCACCCATCATCAAAGGGAAACCGGGCGAGTGAGCAGTGGCGCAATGTGTACGAGCGGGACTATGTTTATATGCGCGTTTGTGTGTTTATTGGCGGATATTTACGATTTAAAGATTTTGTTTTAATTCCATTTGTTGTAATGGATGTAATGGTTTAGTTTTAATTCCATTTGTTACATTGGATATTCTTTTGCTGTGACATACTGTCTGTTTTATTTTGTTTTCAAGTCTTCGCCTGTGTGCGAGGAATGGCCGGGGTTACCATTCACTGGCCGGGCGTGGGATTGAACGCAGGTCCGCAGGATTGAACGCAGGTCCGCAGGATTGAACGTAGATCCGCAAGATTGAACGCAGGTCCGCAAGATTGAACGCAGGTCCGCAGGATTGAACGCAGGTTCGCAAGATTGAACGCAGGTCCACAAGATTGAACGCAGGTCCGCAAGATTGAACGCAGGTCCACAAGATTGAACGCAGGTCCGCAAGATTGAACGCAGGTCCGCAAGATTGAACGCAGGTCCGCAAGACTGAACGCAGGCCCACAAGATTGAACGCAGGTCCGCAGGATTGAACGCAGGTCTGCAAGATTGAACGCAGGTTCGCAAGATTGAACGCAGGTCCACAAGATTGAACGCAGGTCCGCAAGATTGAACGCAGGTCCGCAAGATTGAACGCAGGTCCGCAAGACTGAACGCAGGTCCGCAAGATTGAACGCAGGTCCGCAAGATTGAACGCAGGTCCGCAGGACTGAACGCAGGTCCGCAAGATTGAACGCAGGTCCACAAGATTGAACGCAGGTCCGCAAGATTGAACGCAGGTCCGCAAGATTGAACGCAGGTCCGCAAGACTGAACGCAGGTCCGCAAGATTGAACGCAGGTCCGCAAGATTGAACGCAGGTCCGCAAGACTGAACGCAGGTCCGCAAGATTGAACGCAGGTCCGCAAGACTGAACGCAGGCCCACAAGATTGAACGCAGGTCCGCAGGATTGAACGCAGGTCTGCAAGATTGAACGCAGGTTCGCAAGATTGAACGCAGGTCCACAAGATTGAACGCAGGTCCGCAAGATTGAACGCAGGTCCACAAGATTGAACGCAGGTCCGCAAGACTGAACGCAGGTCTGCAAGATTGAACGCAGGTCCGCAGGATTGAACGCAGGTCCGCAGGACTGAACGCAGGTCCGCAGGACTGAACGCAGGTCCGCAAGATTGAACGCAGGTCCGCAAGATTGAACGCAGGTCCGCAAGATTGAACGCAGGTCCGCAGGACTGAACGCAGGTCCGCAGGACTGAACGCAGGTCCGCCAGATTGAACGCAGGTCCGCAAGATTGAACGCAGGTCCACAAGATTGAACGCAGGTCCGCAGGATTGAACGCAGGTCCGCAAGATTGAACGCAGGTCCGCAATATTGAACGCAGGTCCGCAAGATTGAACGCAGGTCTGCAAGATTGAACGCAGGTCCGCAAGATTGAACGCAGGTCCGCAGGACTGAACGCAGGTCCGCAGGACTGAACGCAGGTCCGCAAGATTGAACGCAGGTCCGCAAGATTAAACGCAGGTCCGCAAGATTGAACGCAGGTCCGCAGGACTGAACGCAGGTCCGCAAGATTGAACGCAGGACCGCAAGACTGAACGCAGGTCCGCAAGATTGAACGCAGGTCCGCAAGATTGAACGCAGGTCCGCAAGATTGAACGCAGGTCCGCAAGATTGAACGCAGGTCCGCAGGACTGAACGCAGGTCCGCAAGATTGAACGCAGGTCCGCAAGATTGAACGCAGGTCCGCAGGACTGAACGCAGGTCCGCAAGATTGAACGCAGGTCCGCAAGATTGAACGCAGGTCCGCAAGATTAAACGCAGGTTCACGAAATTGAACGCAGGTCCGCAAGATTGAACGCAGGTCCGCAAGATTGAACGCAGGTCCGCAAGATTGAACGCAGGTCCGCAGGACTGAACGCAGGTCCGCAAGATTGAACGCAGGTCCGTAAGATTGAACGCAGGTCCGCAAGATTGAACGCAGGTCCGCAAGATTAAACGCAGGTCCACAAGATTGAACGCAGGTCCGCAGGACTGAACGCAGGTCCGCAGGACTGAACGCAGGTCCGCAGGACTGAACGCAGGTCCGCAAGATTGAACGCAGGTCCGCAAGATTGAACGCAGGTCCGCAAGATTGAACGCAGGTCCACATGATTGAACGCAGGTCCGCAAGATTGAACGCAGGTCCGCAAGATTGAACGCAGGTCCGCAAGATTAAACGCAGGTCCGCAAGATTGAACGCAGGTCCACAAGATTGAACGCAGATCCGCAAGATTGAACGCAGGTCCGCAGGACTGAACGCAGGTCCGCAAGATTAAACGCAGGTCCGCCAGATTGAACGCAGGTCCGCAAGATTGAGCGCAGGTCCGCAAGATTGAACACAGGCCCGCAAGATTGAACGCAGGTCCGCAAGATTGAACGCAGATCCACAAGATTGAACGCAGGTCCGCAAGATTGAACGCAGGTCCACAAGACTGAACGTAGATCCGCAAGATTGAACGCAGGTCCACAAGATTGAACGTAGATCCGCAAGATTGAACGCAGGTCCACAAGACTGAACGCAGGTCCGCAAGATTGAACGCAGGTCCGCAAGATTGAACGCAGGTCCGCAAGATTGAACGCAGGTCCGCAAGATTGAACGCAGGTCCGCAAGATTGAACGCAGGTCCACAAGATTGAACGCAGGTCCGCAGGATTGAACGCAGGTCCGCAAGATTGAACGCAGGTCCGCAAGTTTGAACGCAGGTCCGCAAGATTGAACGCAGGTCCGCAAGATTGAACGCAGGTCCACAAGATTGAACGCAGGTCCGCAGGATTGAACGCAGGTCCGCAAGATTGAACGCAGGTCCGCAGGATTGAACGCAGGTCCACAAGATTGAACGTAGATCCGCAAGATTGAACGCAGGTCCGCAGGATTGAACGCAGGTCCGCAAGATTGAACGCAGGTCCGCAAGTTTGAACGCAGGTCCGCAAGATTGAACGCAGGTTCGCAAGATTGAACGCAGGTCCACAAGATTGAACGCAGGTCCGCAAGATTGAACGCAGGTCCGCAAGATTGAACGCAGGTCCGCAAGATTGAACGCAGGTCCGCAAGATTGAACGCAGGTCCACAAGATTGAACGCAGGTCCGCAGGATTGAACGCAGGTCCGCAAGATTGAACGCAGGTCCGCAGGATTGAACGCAGGTCCACAAGATTGAACGTAGATCCGCAAGATTGAACGCAGGTCCACAAGATTGAACGCAGGTCCGCAGGATTGAACGCAGGTCCACGAGATTGAGCGCAGGTCTGCAAGATTGAACGCAGGTCCACAAGATTGAACGTAGATCCGCAAGATTGAACGCAGGTCCGCAAGATTGAACGCAGGTCCGCAAGACTGAACGCAGGTCCGCAAGATTGAACGCAGGTCCGCAAGATTGAACGCAGGTCCGCAAGATTGAGCACAGGTCCGCAAGATTGAACGCAGGTCCACAAGATTGAACGCAGGTCCGCAGGATTGAACGCAGGTCCGCAGGATTGGACGCAGGTCCGCAAGATTGCTCGACCAGCACGTTACAGCTGCGCCACACAACAGTCTAACTGGACGTCGGGAAGAAGGTCAGAAGCCCAGCAGCGAGTCCAGTGACCAAGAACAAGGAAGAAACTGGAGGTCAGAAGGTCAGAAGTAGAATAATAATTCCTGATAACCAAGGAATTGGAGGTCAGAAGGATAGAATGAGTTCATAATTCCTGATAATTTGGGAACAGGTAAGGTCATGGGGACAGGTGAGGGGCCCAAGGCAAGGGAACGCGTTAAAGGGGTCAGCAAACTAGGTCAGTAGAAGAGGATAGTAAACTAGGTTAGTAAATAAGGTCAGAAAAAGGTGTTAGATAACGAGGTCAGATAACGGAAACGATAAGTAGGATCAGCGATTGGGGTCAGTGAACGGAGTCAGAAATCAGGGTTCAGAAGACGGGGTCAGCAATCAGAATCCGCAGATTGGGTCAGGAAACGAGGTCAGAAATTGAAATGGGAGCAAATGGGATCAGAAACGAGGTCACCAAATGGAAAAAAGAAACGAGGTCAGCAAATGGAAAAAGAAACGAGGTCAGCAAATGGGAACAGAAACGAGGTCAGCAAATGGGAACAGAAACGGGGTCAGCAAATGGAAAAAAAGAAACGGGGTCACCAAATGGGAACAGAAACGGGGTCAGCAAACGGAAAAAAAGAAACGAGGTCAGCAAATGTGAACAAAAACAAGATCAGCAAATAACCCCAACAATCGCGATGAGTCAAACGGTTAGTCAGAAAACAAGCGAACGCGCTCATTAAACAAGGTCAATCAAACAAGCGCAGCCAACGGGATCAGAGGAGAGGTCAGCCATCCCACGGGGTCAGGGCCATCGGTGCGAGGGCAGGGGGGGGGAGGTCAGCCATCCCACGGGGTCAGGGCCATCGGTGCGAGGGCAAAGGGGGGGGAGGTCAGCCATCCCACGGGGTCAGGGCCATCGGTGCGAGGGCAGGGGGGGGGAGAGGTCAGCCATCCCACGGGGTCAGGGCCATCGGTGCGAGGGCAGGGGGGGAGAGGTCATCCATCCCACGGGGTCAGGGCCATCGGTGCGAGGGCAGGGGGGGAGAGGTCAGCCATCCCACGGGGTCAGGGCCATCGGTGCGAGGGCAGGGGGGGAGAGGTCAGCCATCCCACGGGGTCAGGGCCATCAGGGGGGGAGAGGTCAGCTATCCCACGGGGTCAGGGCCATCAGGGGGTGGGGGGGGGGAGCAGCGACAGGGCGAAGGGACAATGACGTGAAGTTTATGACTCTACGTAATGGACGCATCATTCATGGCCGGACCGCAGCTGGACTTTATCACCGAGGGGGGAGTGTTGGCCTTTCCCTCTCTCCTCTCTCGTCTGTCCCCTCTCCCCCGCCTCTCCTCTCGTCTGTCCCTTCTCCCCCGCCTCTCCTCTCGTCTGTCCCCTCTCCCCCGCCTCTCCTCTCGTCTGTCCCCTCTCCCCCGCCTCTCCTCTCGTCTGTCCCCTCTCCCCCGCCTCTCCTCTCGTCTGTCCCCTCTCCCCCGCCTCTCCTCTCTCTCCTCTCTCTCCTCTCTTCTGTCCCCTCCTTTATCCCCTCTCCTCTCCTCTCCCGTCTCCTCTACTCTCTCTCCTCTCTTCTCTCCCCTTTCCCCCGCCTCTCCTCTCTCTCCTCTCCTCTCTTCTCTCTCCTCTCTTCTCCTCTCCCCCTCTCCCCCGCCTCTCCTTTCCCCTCACCTCTCTTCTCTTCTCCCGTCTCCTCTCTTCTCCTCTCTCCCCTTTCCCCTGCTTCTCCTCTCCTCTCTCCTCCCTCACTT
>NC_091584.1:4361476-4368976 GCF_042767895.1 Penaeus vannamei | reverse complement strand
CAGTCTCATAAAATAGTAAATAGTAATATTCTGCTTGTTCTGTAAATTTTAATTCTAGGTACCACTGGGCTTCAAAAGGAGCTGAGGCACTCCAACAGGATGTCCCGTAGCTTCTCTCGTAATTTAGTGTTGCTACATATAATGTGTGTTGAGGCATCACTGATCTTGATTATCACATCTTCATTTTCCTGAAAAGTAAATAATATTATTCACAATAACACTGCCCATTATATTACCTCAACTCTATTTTTATAGGGATTTGACACTTTTCTTTCCCCCCTAAATATCTATATATTAAAAATTTAAAAAAACCCGTATCTATTCTTCAAAATCCCATTCCAGCTGCACTGCTTCTGCAATACTTCTCCTGAGTTACATTAAAGCTAATATTCTGAAATTACAATTGATCAATAGGTAGGATTATCCTGCACCTTTAATAAAAGCAATGTTTATACCTTAAAAAAATCAATACATAAATCTTACCAAAGTAATGATGCATACTCCAGGCAACTCTTCTACTCTTGCATCTGTCAAACCTGCCTGTGCAAGCCTCTGCACCAAGTCATCGACAGACAAGTTTCCGTATGGATAACTGTTAGGTAACTTACTGATGGTGTCTTCATCCTCTAAAGGCTGTTTGATGAAAAAGAAAGACCATTTACTTCGAAGAAATAAGTCAAGTGTAAGACATGTGCCCTAATAAGCTAAAAATACCCTATCAAAAACTATCAAAACAATCTAAAGTTGTTTTTTCATACTGTTGCACGATATTTGCGGACTTAAATAAATAAATACCAAAACAAATAAATAAAAGAAATCCCATCTTTCTACATATAATGCAATTTACCTTTAGCACATATTTGTTGTCCTGGACATGTAATCCAGCCGATATGGTAGCTGTGCTGAGGCCAGGTCTAATGTTGCTTAGGTTGAGGGCAAGAGCCAGACCGGGGGCCAGCTTCACGCTCTCAAGTCTTCTGTGGATCCCAAGGTCCAGGACTTGGCACTCACTGTATGTCAAAGGGGTCTCCTCCTGATAATGAAGGAATCACATTAGATTCTGATATCTACAGATGTATATACAAATACATGAACATATGAACTAATATATGTGTAAGTATAGATAAATAAATCATAGATAAATAAATCATTATAATTCCTCGTTTTGCAATGGAAATAGAATATCTATGGCATATAAAATCTAAAGTTTACTTCTGCCATGATTTCAAGTGACAAATTAACATGAGCACAATAATGGCCATACACTATCCTTCAAGGGTTAAAATGAAAAGAAAGGTTGAAGAGCAAATGCCGGCTGCTGAAACTCACAAGATTTAATGTGAGATCTGTGCGGTGTGGGGCACTTGGAGGTGGCCGCAGATACATCTCCGGAACAACAAGTTTCCCTGGCTTCAGCTCGCTTATCAGTTTTCTCGCCTGTTTTGCACACATTGGAAGAAGATTACTTAAAGATCAGCACAGACAGAAATTTAGTCTTTTCCTACTGAGTCTTCTATCAAGGAAAGCTGAAGTTCTATATAATATATCAACCACATAATAACAGCAGCAGCAGACACTCATGAATTCAATGGCTAATCCCTTATTTCTATTTAAAGCATCTGCAAAAAGCTTTATAACTTATTTCATTTGGATATCTAAATATATTCTGGTGATTTTAATTCCTGTTAACAAAAATTAAAAAACAGAATACTCAAAATCACACCTGAGTAAAGTTGAGACTGGTGTCAATTGGGCAGTAGACCGGTCGCATTGCTAGAGGCTGGAAGGGTGCAAGAGCTTCCGCAAAATCAAACTCAGGCTCTGAAATTCACAACTGACTAGAGACCTTTCACTACCATTAAGATTCCTAATTAAGAAATACCATCTAAAATATCTAAAACACTTACAATGTTCAACAAAAGAACTTATATCTCAGGCATACTTCTAAAATCTTTTTCACCATGTCGTCCTTTCATTGACAATTACTCACGGAAAACTTACCAGTAAACAAGACAGCATTTTGTGGGTTATTCCCCCACATTTCTATAAAGTGCACAGCATCTCCAAACCTTAAGCTTGGATGTCCACAAAATACAATACAGGGCTGAAAAATAGAAATATTGGTTATATACATACAAATATATATAAAGATAATGATTCCAATGCCTATCCTTACAATTCTATCTTTATTTACAAATTATTTGCCAATGTAAATAGCCTAAACTAGAAAATGAGCTAAATTCTACAGCATGAAATCAAGTTAAAAACACTGAAATAAAGGATGAGCTTTTCATGTCCAACTTGAAGTAGGTACATACATAAGAAAAATGAGTAGAAAATTTCAATCAATTACAAACAGACATATACAGAGTATAATGAATTACCTACATATAAGTTCAAATCACCTAGACTACTAATCTGAATGATTTTGGCCGCCTCACCTGTCTGTACTCACTGCTGAAACCTTCCGCATGAAGACTCTTGAAAGGTTTAAGTCTACCTGTGCGAGTGAGATGTGCGTGTGGGAAGGGGTCGTCCATGTTGTAAACCTTCCCTTGTTTACTAGATGACAGCCTATTGTGAAAATATTACTTATTTAATTCAATTACTTATCTTAAAGACACAAGAGAACAAGGAGATCCTGTCCTAAAGAAATCATATCATATGTGAACATCCTGAAATATCAAAGACTACGACAGCCAAACCACAAAGATCTTTTTCAGATCTTTTTACTCACCACTCCGAAAAGATATTGGAGTAGGCCAGCGAGCTTTCAGCCATGGGAGATACAAAGTACATGGGGATTAGCGACAAGCCTAGATTATCCAGGTGGTTTGACAGGCACTCAAAGAGATCGTACACAACGCCACTTGGATAACACGGAACCAAGGCATTACCACCACTCCGTACAGTTTGAGCTGTGAAAAGAAAAGAATCAAGAAAATATATTTGACAAAAATTCTGCACAATCATCAAAGAATGGTTATTCTTAATAATAGCAGCCCTGTTAAACCTTGGTCAACAAAGTTTAAAGCTTTGCATGTGCACATTATAGGAAAAATAATTTTTGGTCTACATCTGTACACAACTATTTCTGTTCAAAATGTTTTATTTTGAATGCTTATAATACTGATAATTTTGAGATTCTTTTATGGGGGAGGGGGTTCTATTTCATTTCCTGCAGTTGTCCCCAGATTGTTGTCCTATTTGAGAACAACAATTATCATATTTCGTCCCTCAAGGGTTAAAGAAATGAAACCATAACTAGCAGAATAGAAATCCACTATACACAAAATAAGCTTATAAAAGATGCTTTTCATAGATCTTTTTTTTTTTGGCAATTCTACTTCTGCAATCCACTGCTGATCACTTATACTTACAACCGATATTTTGAAAAGGCAGATACTCACCTACGGCAACACAAAATTCTCCCAACATGGAATCCGGGTTGAACATGGGTGTGTGGTTCAGGGCTGTCATAATAAGCACATCTGCATTTTTGAGTGAAGTCTGATCAATTGGTCGTGGGTGAGTTGTCAGAGTTGAGGACCCACTGAGGTAGGCTAACTATAAGAAGAGAAAGAGTAAAAATGATTATCATTGCTTAGCATGATATAATTATAATTGTATATCCAACCAATACTCAATGAAAATAACAGTAAGGCACATGATGAATGGGGAGACACGTGTTTTTTCCTATTATTCCCATTTTATTTTGGCAATAATGTGCATTTAAAACTACATCCATCATTGCTTTTCTCTTTTTTTTTATAGAGCAAAAACAACATCTGTTATTTTCTTAGTTTGCTATTACCATCACTCTATCTATTTTTTCAATAATACAAACAAAATTCACACAGAAAATAACATCATTTTCAAAAATCATCCTCTTTTCTAAATAAAACTAAAATAAACAACTGGTTTCGTCTAACAGCCCTAACCACAACTATTGAGGTCATACCAAAGGCCTCTTTCATGCTAGCCTGTCTCTGGAAGGAATACCCTGATGGACAAGACCATCCATACAGAATTAAGCAAGTACTGTTAAGTGTCTATAAAGCATGAGTTGCTGGTACCAGATTGCGTGAGGAACAGGTCCAACACATTGATGAGATATATGGTCCTGCTAGCTGCATCCATGATCCAATGCAAAAGGAATCAAGTTGCGACTCCTAGGCACAGGAAAAGTCTGGCAATATCGGAAACTTGAAAATGAACAGCCTGGTTCTTCTATTACTTCCAAATACTGCTGTCAAGAAAGCTTATGACTCATAATACCAGACCAATTTCTCTGCTGATTTCCTATTCCAACAGCCCACAGTTATGAACTATATAACAAAAATATTTAAGAGTTCTGGGTTGACTTCAATGTGTTTACCACGAGTACATATCAAATGAGCAGGTTTTTCTGAGACCATTAACCTATTGGACCCGGGTGATATTGCGGTCATGTCATGGAAAAACTTGAGGGGAGAGTGACGTGAACATGCCGTCATCGGGTAAACTTGCCGTCATGAGCGAAAGCTAGGGTGATGGAAAAGACTCACCACAAGTGCACAAACCTCTTGGAGTGTGATTTGACTCATCTGAAGTGCTCCTATCTTCAAGTGTCTCAGTAGGACTCTGATATGTCTTGAACTATAGCGACTGAGCCCCTTGCATGATATACTGAGCAGTATAGTGAATCTATGATTGCTGATGTTTAATCCACTTATGACGGGCCAGCCCCACTTGCCGATTTTGTAGCCACCCGGAAACTTTTATTTTCTGCTTCAAAATATACCGGCAGGAATGGATTAAGCAGTCACTTCTCTCTCAGGATTCAACAGACAGGACTATGTTGACCCATTGGTAGAAAATGGCATTATTTAATGCAAAGTGCCACAGAGGGCACTCTCCTGCGGGGCTTGCCACAGCTGGGGAGCTGCGCAGGCAAGGGGATGTCAGCCGCAAACATGTACACGAACATGTATGTGCCAAGGAGGGAAAGGAGCACCACTATAGAGGGCACTCTCCTGCATGGTCTCCCACACCACCCAAATGTAAAATAAATACATCTACGGGACTAAACACCATATTACATAATACAGCAACCAATGGGTTAATTTAGAGAAAATAGCCTCCCCCTTCCTCACCAAAGTTCCTAATACGTTGTTTCTTATTCCTCCTCAGACGTGTCAGAGTCCTACATGCCTAGGATCAATTACACAGTCATCTGCCTGTCATGTGCTGTGGATGCAGATCTAAAACTAGGTTTCAACTTAACATTCAACATCCAAGATCGTGATACTTTTCTGATGTATCTGATTTTCACTTTAAACAAATGTCTCATATGAGCAGAATGATAAATATCTCGTTACCTACTAGAAAGCAATAATACATATATGTGTTTAAATATCATCATCAAAGCAAGCTTGAGAGTAGATAAAAAAAACATGGGGCCATATTATTTTGAAAAATTCTGAACACTTACACCAAGCTATACTTACTATCAGTTTTTAACTAAATGAATGTTTAACATCTGCTGGTATTACATCAGCTTAAAATTAAGAACACTTAGGTTAACTTTTTCAGTATTTACATATATGCCCTTTTCTTCAAAATTCTCAAAATATAATTATCATATTCCTGTGGGACCAAAATATCAGAATCTGTTACTCTTGTACCACTGTTATGTAATAATACTCTTATTACTATCATAATTCAAGACACATGCACAGAGAGCAATATCAAGGGCTATTGTAATCTTTAACAAATCTTTCACTCAATTACCTTTTCATGATCAGAACTTATAAGCCAGTTACAGCTTCCCAGGCAAAAGCCAGAACTGACAGCTGTCACCTTTAATGCTCCACAAATATCCTGAAAAGTAAGTAAATAAGTAAGTAAATAAGTAAGTAAATAAGTAAGTAGATAGGTAAGTAAGTAAGAAGAAAGAGAAGAAAAGACATTAAATCTTTAACCCATTAACGACGGGTGTCCCATATATGAGACAGCCAAAAAATAAACACTGCCGGGCGTCCTGCCAGTGTGATAGTGTATCGGGGCTCACTCTCCGACGCAGCAGCGGGCCACGGCCGGCAGGCAGACAGACTCCAGGGAAGCTCCGCCTGCCGATTTTGTTGCTGCCCAGAATCTTTTTTTTTTTTGGCTTCAAAATATACCAGCGTGAATGGGTTAAGTTATGAAAACACTAACCTGGTCATAGAAAATGCAATCAGTTTCAATTTTATCAACAATGAGAACAACATACATTGATTTAAACTTACAATCTTTTCATTATAGGCCACAATTTGTACATGGGAAAGAGCAGAATTAATGTCCTTCAAGGAATAAGCTTGCTGCCAAGTCTTGGGACCCTTGACATCGCAGAGTGGTTGAGGGAGCGACCGCAAGTAGTGTTTCCATCTGTATGCGTGTCTGGCTTTTGGGGTCCTCTCAATGTATTCAACAAGTTCCTCCATAAATATTCTGTAAAGTCAAGATTCCTATGAGAAAAAGTGTACATAAACACTTACTAAATATTGATGGAGCTAAATACTCTAGCAGTCAATATCATGTTTGATGTTAACGCCATTTTAAAGTGTGCTAAGGATGGTAGCTCATTAGAAAATATCAATCAATAATTCTATCTTTGGCATTTTAATTTCTCCTAAGAAAGTTTCTCATTAGAAAATATACATAAACACTACTATATATGTAATTTTGGTTTCTGCTAGGAAGGCATGCCACTAGAAAATATATATTAAAGCCTCTATGATGAGTATGGCTATAGCTGGCTATACATAATGGCCTATGACATGTATGCGTGCCATGACTCGCAGCAGGGAGGACAGTTGTACACAGCTTAGGCCTAGCCAATAAGGCTAGATTGTTGCATAATATTACATAACAAATAAATCAGGCCCCGTCATCATAGGGTAAAAAATTACCAAACATAAACCATTTATTTTACTAAGAACTTAAAATACCAGATCAAGATGATCCTTTTTATCCATTTGTCATTCTTATTACAATATAATGAATAAGTCAAAGTCTTCATTAAAAGAGAAATAATGAAAGACTGAAAAAAAGAAAGAAAAAAAAGGAAGAAAGAAAAAGAAACAAAAACACAAACAACCTTAGCCTTACCTTCCGACCTGCATTGTTGGTTCTGTCATGAGTACCACTCCCTTGAATCCTGTGCCGTTGGTGATGAAGGGAAGGGCCAGCATACTCAGGTAGTTTGACACCAAAATTGCGTCCACTTCCGCAAAGTCCACAAGTCCAGACGTAGGAGGACCAATTTCAGGTGGAGAGTCTATAAATATTCTGCTCATGCACTCCCGTAATTCCTGTTGAATTAGAGAATATGAATTGCGTTTCTTATCGTGAATGCAGGTACACAAAGGTATTCTTCCTTATTCCATAAAAAAAAATCCCCAAAAAGAATGTTGCTTTATCTTTATCTGAATCCCTTGAAGCCCGAACCCCTCAACCTCACATATATTCAAAAGTAAT
>NC_091584.1:4341476-4343976 GCF_042767895.1 Penaeus vannamei | reverse complement strand
TTACTCAATTTAGCCACAATTTACGTTTCGTCTAAGTGTCTGCGTGCTGTGTAAACCGGAATTTATATATTCCTACGCATGAATTACCAACACGAAATGTGACTTCTTATTCTGGTTAGGATCAGATCGTATTATTATCATCAGCCATAGCGCGTCCCGGGAAGAGGGTTGCACCGAAGCCCCGCGTTCAGTGTTCGAAGCAGCAGTCGAGCATGAGGCTGGGCGCGGCAATGTCCTCCTCCTCCTCCTCCTCCTCGTCCCTCTTGCTTCTCTTGTGCCTCCTCCTGGCCAAGCAGGGCGCCGTGCTCGGAGACCAGACGTGGTGGCATGCGGCTTCCATCAGCTATGCCGAACCCAACAACACTGTGGGCCAATTTGCGGAGTCGGAGCCCGTGCCCTTCCTGGCCTGCAGCTCGTCCGCCAACAGCGCTCCGTGGGCCGAGCTGTTCTGCCACGTGGGCGAGCGTTGTCTCCTGTCCGATAACGTGGTGCAGGGGCGCTACCACGACCCTTCGGCAACCGTTGGCGAAACCCAGTGCTGGACTAAACACGGTTAGTAAAGGAAAAGTCACATTTTTAAATTCTCTTATGCACCAACTAAAACCGTCCGATAGACAAATGTTTGCATCATCCTCATCTCTTGTGATATATCGACAATGGAAAAGAAAATGATGAAGTCCTCAGCTTCAGGATGAAAATGGTAGATTATCAATTATATGATGAAGCTAAGATCCCTATCAGCTGTTCTCCCTCAGCACTGATCCCATTTCAAAAACGAATACACAAGGGTGCAATAAGAATACCTCCCCCATTCCCTTGCAACATTCGCCATCCTTTTCACGCCTTTAAACCTCACTCAGCCCGTGTTTATGGACGTAATATCTCTCCTCATTTCCAGCTCCTCCTCCTTGCTTCCCTCCGTTCACCGACGTCCCCAACTTGGGCTGCCTTCTCCTCCGAGCAACTCCGATCATGAGTTGGCACGACGCTCGCCTCGTCTGCAGGAGCTATGGAGGAGACCTGGTTGTTCCCAAGGACTATAACGCCCTGGCTGCCTACTTTCTGCCCTTCGGTCCTAAGGGTGTGATGTCTGCGTTTAGCGTTGTGCCTTACACCTGCTTTAAAACATTTAGTATTATTATTGGCTTACTTTTTATTGCATCCACTTTGTGTAATGAACGTACTCTGGTCAGTCTTGTGAGAAATCTTCGCAGGCTATTTAGTTATGATTTTTTTTCTCTCAAAGCTTTTTCTTTCAATAAGATCAAGGTCTATATAAGTACTTTTATAGACTTTGGGCTCAGTCTCTATCAGAGCGTCTGTAGGAAAGACAAAATAGTGACAAATGTTAGACTGTGTCACTCTTTTGCCTTCTTTATCCAAGAATTGTTTCAAGGCTCACCACATTTGACTTGATTTCATCACAAGATTATTTCAATGCATGAATAAGATGACTTCCAGTATGACAGCACGAATGCCCCTAAATATTGTGACAGCACCCCCTCCTTTGCAGATATGTGGGTGGGCGTGTACAAGGAGAAGTGGGTGGATGGTTCACCAGTGACTAATTGGGGGGCTGGCGAACCGGATGGAGGCACCCAGTACTGCGCCAGAATGTTGAAGCTATCAGGGAGATACCAAATCTGTGATGCTGGATGTTCTCTTGTATACGGATTCTTATGTCAGTTAAGGTAAAGGATACAGCTGTTGAACTGACTGAGAAAAGGACGAGAGAAAAAAATATACATGTGTTTGTGCACAGAAGCTTTAGAATGGTATAAAACAAAGATTGCAACATTCACATATATATACATATATATATATATATATATATATATATATATATATATATATATATATATATATATATATATATATATGTGTGTGTGGAGTGTGGTCTGCGGTCCAGAAGAGAGGGCGACACAGTCCAGTTGCACTCTACCTTAACTCCAATGCACCTCATTTTCCCTTGCGCGGGACTTTTTCAATGATCCCGTTGCTCATTTGCAACTGTTCTCGCTTTTTATTGTTATTCTTACTGCATTGTGTTAATTTTTACCGGTCTGCTTTTGTTTGATACATTTAATTTGTTGTTTTTAAGAGTTGTTTTATCCCGGGCATGATATAATTTTCTGCCAAATCATTTTTATGTGTTACTGTTCTCAAATTCTTTTTTAATCCATATCTTATCTTTTAATACACATCATAATCTTGTATTTCTTATTACTGGTCCCTTTCTTGTCCTGTTTTACTTTTGATTTTATCGATATGTATTTTTTTCTTATTTTGTATTCTTATTGTGTTTTACTTTGTTTTTTGTTTTTTTCTTTGTGTATTTCATTGTCATCTGTCTTTTACTCGTACTTTGTTTGAATTGTATTATTATTGTAAATCACTTTGGAAAATGATTCGTTTTTTGTGATGTCACTAGTCCATGACAACACAGGACCCATGACAATAAACATTGTCAACTGGACTTCTGTGTCTTTTGGATATAACC
>NC_091584.1:4306476-4336476 GCF_042767895.1 Penaeus vannamei | reverse complement strand
GGATCTGACCTCCATGGACTGAGAAGGAGAGTTGCCAGTCCATCTATTTCCATTCCCTTTTTCTCTCACTTTTTAGACAGTTTCAGTTTAAGATTATCTTCTAATTACAGATGAGCATTAGCATTATTACTTGATTATCATCATTTAATCACTAATTTAATAAATAGCAGTGATTTTTAAATGTCATTTTACTTATTAACCACACTGGTAATACCGCTAGATAGAAGACGTATGTAATATCAGCCATATAGTGAACTTCAGGTCTTTATTATTTTAAAAAATAAAAATAATAGAATATATATTACATTTATTATCCTGTATCAGAGGCAGAAAGAAAAACAGAATTGTTACTAATATTTTATTTCATTCCAAATACAAAACGAAGGCACATATATAAACCATTGTCTCATCTCCTAGATCTATAATCTTTGTTAATTTCCCTTGCAAAAGCCTACTTAACATTCCATAAATGAAATGTACACAGTAATGATACATATTTATATATGTATGTATATATATATCAAATTTTATAATATATTAGATACTATGGTATATCCATCACATTTAGAAAGTTATCTTTCATCATTTAATGTAGATTTTTGAATTAAAAATGTTTCTTGGCAAATATAAATCCATAAGTTGTTGTATATGATTTATAGGATGAAATGGTTGTCATCAGTTATATATATATTTCTTTCAAAAGGAAACAATTTACATAAAATAAAAGCAGATGCTAAATAAATGGTATACAAATACGATATGCCTTAAAAATAAACCTAACCTACTCGATCACATTGTCAGACACAATCTAAGTATTGAGCTCAAACAGACTTTTTATTAAGTGCAGTATAAATAGAGGTGGACACAGCCACAGGACACAGCAGTGACACGAGGGTATACAGGGCGAGTAGGCTTTACACAAGTCAAGGTAAAGAGGTCACTTACACTGGGTAGCTTCCGTGCAGGAGAGCCACAGGACACGAGTCTCTGTGACGTGAACTTTTTTTTAATTATTATTCCGTGTGTGATTGCCATTTGGGTTGCTCCGCGTGGAAATAAAACCTCTAAGCATTCGTGTAGAAACTTAAGACATATGGAAGCACAAAGCTGTAATAACATGCGCTTTATAAGAGAATTTAAGGAAGAATCATACAATGGCTAGGCTAACTGTACATTGTTATGCAGTGAGGATAGACCACATAACTCTGTTTGTAGACCCCAAAACGGCTTATAAGTAATGTACACTAAAATTAGTAGGACAAATCTCACTAGATATACTCTGCTCAGCAGAAAAGAGGAACCTGCTGGATTTTCCACAAAAAAAAAGAGTATAAAAACATATTCATTGGGGCCTGGGAACTACATGTGCATTTTAACATAGTATTTTTTTTTTCCTGTTGAACATGATATATGCAAAATAATAATCTTGATCACTGAGTGTACATTAAAGACTGGTTGTTGCTAGTGGGCTGTCTACAGATCGCTTTGGCCAGGACCCGCAACTGAAATGAGAAAAGCACAATTCCTTGTTACACATAATGCATTATTGTACGTCAAACTGGTACATGTGAACCAAGCATAGACTATTTACTCTACTGCATGCAAAGGGAAAAAAAAGGAATTACAACACATTATCCAAAATATACTATCTAATTTTTTTTCTCATAAATAATAATATTTGAAAGTTCACTACAAAGCATGCATACAAAGGAAACTCCTAAGACCAAAGTGACGTCATCCGAACATTACTTACCCGCAAGGAATCTTCAAACCATAAGCAAGCCAAATGGTACGTATTAGCCTGGATGTACAGTTCAACAGGGAATAGCAATGGAAAGGAGATGTGTACGAGGACTGTGATGTGTGTAATTTCCGGTCTGTTGTGTGGTTTCATGGAAATTTGTGAGTGTTAATAAGTCCCAATGAAATTAATGATGTGATCCATTTTCTTCTTCAATTATGATTTCTTCTTCCTTGTGCATTTCTTGGTCAGCAAGTCCTCAGTCATGTAATGTTAATATGTTTATAACACGCCATGATGTTTCATAGAAAAATAAGATTTCTCGTAATAATGTACATATCTACCAAAGTAGACATACCATTATATCGTAGATTAATACGTCTTAGACAACAAACTACTTATGTGTACACAATAAAAGTAATAAATACATTTCAATATAAAATTATAAATGACAGCTCACAATTCTGAAAGCATACTAGCGCCATCTCTTGGGAAGGACAGAGTTACTGTAACAAGTTTCTGTAAATAAGGTGGGAACTTTCTGAAGCACATGGTAGTCACGTTGTCCAATGTAAGTTCAAATTGAAATTATCTTTTTTTTTTTCTTTTTAGGGGGGTTCAGTGTAATGTTTCATCCATTAGAATGTTTCGATATCTATTACTAGTTGTATTTTAATTCACAACAACGGGATAGAAATGGAAATGAGATGGTATTATAAAAGTCTCCAATAAAGGTATGCATTAATTTGGTCCCCTTGGTGGAACTTCACTTAAATTTCCATTTTGTAAGTTCCTGTAGTTATTGTAGAATGATATATCTTTCCACCTGAAAGTTATCAGAAACTACAATGTATGCGATAGTTTATATATACCCATCATAGACACAAAATTATGGGAGAGTGTTTCCTTTTTTTCTGCATGGAATACGTTTACTTCTTTGACTGAAGAACGGATGGGTGGGTGGTGATGTTGTCTTGGAGGAATCTGAATGTTTTTCCAGGAAGTCTGCCTCCTCTGTAAGGCGTGGGCTCCACCTCATGCGTGGGGGCGTCTGGTGTGAGCGGCTCGTTATCCTTTGGAATCTCCTCGTCTGGTTGTTGGTGGTACTGATTTTGCAAGAACCTGAAAGAGGGCGAGGGGACCTTCGAGCCCTTGTAACCAAAGCTTGAACACTCATCACTCGGCGTCTGCAATTGATCCGGCTGTGATTCAGGCTGGGGATCTGCCGCAGTATCGTACTGGGTCTGCAAGTAACGGAAGACCTTTCCTGGCGCCGCTCTCGGTTTCTTTTTGATACCTGTGTTATCAAACTGCGTCGTCAGCTCTTTCAACACGGTATCCTTTGCATTGGGTGTGTTGGCCACCCCGTTGTGGTAGTACTCCTCCAGTTCTGCAAAGGAGCTTGATGCTCTTGAAGGAGTGTCGCCGTCAGTCGTATCGGAATCAAAGCTTGAATTGGTCTCATTCTGCAGCGACTTGAAAACCCTCGGGGGTATTGGACTTCCGTCATAACGAGGAGATGGACTTTTGGAATTAACCCTTGACTTCGGCTCTTGAAGTTCGTTGTTTTCGCCGGACGAAGCCGGGTACTCTGTCTGCAGGTGACGGAACACCCTCGAAGGAATGTGTGCCCCCTCGTAGCGCCTCTCGGTGTTCTGCGGACTCGTGGATTCCTGCCGGATGATCTTCATCAGCCTCGGACTGTCAGATCCAGAGTCGTGCTCATCTTCGGCAGATTTCGGCAGCGACGGTGACTGGCAAACAGGCGAGTGGGACCGAGGAGAATGAGAGAAACTCGGGCACTTCCATGTCGGCGAGGAAGGAGACGAAGGGTCCCTGGCATTGCTCAGAGCTGAGTTGACGACGTGGGTGTTCCTCTGCCCCGTGAAGGTGATTTTGGGGGCGACGTTCCTGTAAACTCTGCTGTCTTTCGTGGTGGTGTACGAAGGAGAAATTTTAGACGGGGATGAAATGCCACTGTCCGAGGAAGTGTCGTTGGTTTCAGTCAGTGTTATGGAAGGAGAAAGAACAGAGGGGGAAGTGACATGTGTGGACTCAAGAGTTGGGGTCTGACTGGCGGCATGCGTTTGGTCATCACCTGGCGGGCTGGGAACCTCTGACCCTTTGGCAGGTTCTCCGGCGTCTGAGGCTAGAAACAAAGAACATGCAAGAAAAGGCTGGTCAACCACAGTCCAGGCAAAAAACGAGATGGGAACTCTGAGTAGCAAGCCATACTGTTTAAGAAAAAATGATAAGCAACAAACGGCATAAAGTGATAGGAAAAATTGATAAAACATGTAAGCAAAAACATACCCAAATCTAGGTCTGAATGACTGGAATATGCAAATAAGCAACAATCTTCCCCACATAAAGCTTATCTGAACAGGATCACTGTGACAAATGTAGAATAAGTGTGAATGAGAACAAACACAAGATATGTAACTGATGTGTTATATCTGCATCAGAATTACATAACTGATGAGGTGGTGTGTGCGTTGTGTTATGCTATTCTGTTACATGGTGTTGTGTCATGCTGTGTCATATTCTCGTGTCATTTCATTATTTGTTCTCATTCATACCTTTCCTACAAAGTTTTTTCTAATACGTATTTGTAATATGAAACAGGATGGCTATGAAGGATATGGTATATTCTGTTTATAGCTAATATTAGCATTGGGATTAAACAGTTTTGTTGATGGGAAAGGATTGTTATAGTTTGTTATAACGGTATTGTCTGGATAACTCTGTGCTGTTGTATTGTCATATAAATCAGTTATTGCAATATATACTTTTTTATAGTTATTTAGCTAAGAAAACTTTGTAATGAAATAAGGTGTCTACTGTGGTAATAATATTATTTCCCTTAATTATTTTGAAATCCAGCAAGAGCAGACATATATCAAAATATTCCAAAAGATCTGACAACACCCAAAGAAATGCTAATACTTGTAACCAAACCTTCAAATGCCTTAAAAGTATTTCTTCTTTCTAGCTCTAAAATGCTCGGTAAATCTGCTTTAAACCCCAGATTCCCCAAAAAGGCAACTAATAACTAATGAAGCATCTCCAATCTACATACAACGATATCTAAAAACAATTTACAAATTTACATATATATAGAAACATATTTCTCGTTTCTCCAGTTCACTTCAACAATCCGTTCGTTAACAATTCATACGTGTCATTATTCCTACCACAAGAAAAACAATTATGTTCCAATTAACAATCGATAATTAACTTTTTGAATAAATCGTATTGATTTTACTTTAATATCAAAGATTATTCCAAGACTACTTAAACTGGCAATCACTTTTGTCTTTAGTTAGTTTATCTCTACAAGTCAAATGATATCAGCTTCTAACTGAGAATTATATATATATATATATATATATATATATATATATATATATATATATATATATATATATATATATATATATAATATATATATATTTTTTTTTTCTTCTCTTCTTTTTTTTTTTTTTTTTTTACTAACTACAGACTTATTGTGACTGCCCTGTAGAGTTCTGTCATGCTTAGATTATAGATTTAATTAAGAGTATTTAATACAATTTTGAACATTGATTATAATATGCTATTCTTTCTCCTCTTTAGACCCAGACCTGCCTAGCCTTAACATATCTCGAAACTAATTCATCATAAAGTTATTGAACATAAAATGAACAATATTCTTACTCTCTCTATAAAATTTAAATTATTTTGACCTCATTCAAAAGTTTTGACCAACCTGCGATTAATGAATATTAAAACTAATCCATTTTAAAATCTAAAACAAAACTAGATTGAAAAACAAAAATATTCTATCATTACAAAGTCTCATTAAGAATAAGCAAATTAAAATAATAAGTGCATTAGTAAATAATCAACTGAAATATGCACTGAAGACTAAATTCCATTTTAGGTCTATGAAGAACAGAATTGAAATAAAAATTAAGCAAATAGCAAAGATGTTTGTGTGTGTGTGTGTTTGTGTGTGTGTGTGTTTATAAGTGTGTGTGTGTGTGTGTGTGTGTGTGTTTATAAGTGTGTGTGTGTGTGTGTGTGTTTATAAGTGTGTTTGTGTGTGTGTGTGTGTGTGTGTGTGTGTGTGTGTGTGTGTGTGTGTGTGTGTGTGTGTGTGTGTGTGTGTGTGTGTGTGTGTGTGTGTGTGTGTGTGTGTGTGTGTGTGTGTGTGTGTGTGTGTGTGTGTGTGTGTGTGCGTGCATATAGTGTTTCTGTAGTGTGCGTGTGCGTATTCGTAATTGTGTGTGGTGTTTATGCGAGTATATGTGCGCATGTGGTTTATATGCTATTTTTGGTTTATATAAATTTTGCACGTCAGTATATTATTTTTAACCAGTTAAAAGTGAGGGTAAAGGATGATCAAGGAATGTATCAAACTGTATATGGTCTTCATCCCTTATAATCAATGTTTCTAAATGTAGCTCTATAATGAATGCAACGGAAGAGAAATTTAGTATCAAGTAAAAAAACAAAAACAAATGAAAAACAAAACAAAAGAGAAAACACACCAAAATCAAAATCATGTTAAATTATCCAATTGGAAGCAAAAAGTATACTCTTAGCAGGCAGAAAAGCTCTTGGCCTTGGTAACTGCTGCTATAGATGTTTGTCTTACATTCTCTAAATAATTAAACCACACCCATTTAGGACTAGTTCAAAGAAACTCGTGAAAAAAGAGACGAAAGGGATATTTTTTATGCGTCAATCCAAAAAAAAAAATCCTTTTCGTTCAGAAACAAAAGCAGAAAGAATTATAAGGAAAAAAATATATATCCCAGCCTGTCATTTGTGGGTTTGGCCAAAAAAAAAACGTTTTAGAGACTGTATGAAAAACACGTCTATGGCAGAAGCCTTACCATCATCAGCATCTGTCATGGCTTGAAGCATCCTGAATGACCGAGAAGGAATATTACCTCCCATGTACTTCTTGGGTTCAGGGACAGTTTGGTCTGAGGGCGCCGAACTGTTCAGACCATCTGTTGGGAGAGAGAGCCGTTGAGAAATCTGCTGCATTCTGAACGGGAACCAATGAACAACGAAGGGAAGGACAGGAAAACACACGAATATGCCGAAGGCCTTTTCGCTAATGCTCTGACGAAGATGCCCTGACGAAGGAAAATAGAGTAAATATAGCAAAGAAAGAAAGAACGAAAGAAAATCGCAAAAAGGCCTTCGGCATATTCGTGTGTTTTCTTGTCCTTCCCTTCGTTGTTCCTGTTGCAATCTGTTCATCATGGATTCCACACAAGGAACCAATGAATGAGACATGTTACGAATAGCAAAGCGAAACAGGAGATAATACCTGTTACGGTAAAAGAAAGAAGAAAAAAGAATAGAAACAAGAAAAAATAAAAAGAAATTAACACTTCATATAACCATCTCATTGCTTTTCTACTCTTTTCGAAATATTTCCACATATCAAGGAGAGATGAAGGATAATTTACATGTATAAAACTTGTTCATCGCAAAATTCCTCATGGATGGTACGAAACCATGTGCCAAGGTAGGTATGGAACTAAAAATGCAAGAACAATTGATATCCCAACATTGTGAAAATCTAGTGTTATGCTTTATAACTATTTTTTCAGAGATTAACCAATATGTTAAACTGATCAAAAACGGTTTAAGTGGATAACCGGTTAGAAAAGCGAAGAAGTGCAATATTTTTTCTTCTAGAAAATGCGGAACGGTGTATCTTGTGGACACAATATAGATGAAGTAGAAAATTCTAAGAAAAGGAAAAAATAGAAAGGAATATGTGGGTCAATGGCAGGCAGCCTTATCACCACATTAACAAAAGTACAAGATGTAAATAAACCTCAATAAAAACACTGTAGAAGCTGTAGTAAAAAAAAAAAAAAAAAAAAAAAAAAAAAAAGAGAGAGAGAGAGAGAGAGAGAGAGAGAGAGAGAGAGAGAGAGAGAGAGAGAGAGAGAGAGAGAGAGAGAGAGAAAGAGAGAAAGAGAGAAAGAGAGAAAGAAAAAGAGAAAGAGATAGAGATATTATCAAGAATAATAGAAATCCACCAAACTATGTTGCAACAGAATGATAAAAGGAAGACACGGCATTGTATATTTTAACCTCTCTCATGAAAATATATATTACTTAAACAAATACAGGCGTTAAGCAAATAAAATAAAATAAAAAATAAAATCTGGCAGTGCATTCCTTTAAAATTATATAATCATGCTGATTTTTTCGAACAAAAAAAATGCACAACCCACACAGTTGCTCATTTACAAGTACATTTCTCCTTAGCACAGTATAACACTGATGCTAAACTGCAAAATAGAAAAACTTGCCATTCTTTAACAAATAACAATAATAAATAAATAAATAAATAAATAAAAAGCACTCAAATACCACATCTAATCATATAGCATAAAATTATGCAAATTAGACTCCTATGACTATTCCATACCCATGTAAAACCATCTGTAATTTTAATAATGGACTTAACACATGTGTATTTACACACTGCATATCCTAAGCAACCGAACTTCTGATGCTGTCAATACTTCTTGCACAATTAGAAAAATATCTTTTTGTAGAAGTTCTTTACTGAAGAAATCCAAAATCCACTCTAAAGAAGCCTTTTCTTATCAACTGATGCTGACTTCCCATGCATTGTAAATAAACCAAAAGTCTACCAAAACTTTCACAATAATACGAGCCACAGAAATCAGATCATTCCTTCTATATCTAGTTTATACGGAGTTTTGTCAATTTCCTTGGTCGCTCGTATAATTAACTCATTTGAATCCTACAAGGTATTCGCCGCTAATGACCTTTGTTGCAGATGCTGCAGATGATTCAGATAATCAACCAATCTCATGCTTATCAAAAAAGTAACCAAAATGAAAAACAAAAGGTTCCGTCTGCTTATATTTGAAAGTGAAGGAAACGAAAAAGGTCAGAGACACACCATCCAACCCTATACCCATTTATAAAAAGAAATCTCTACTATACATTCCTTATGAAACCCATACAATAAACTAGCAATTTGTAAAGATCTACAATACACCCGAGAAGCAGAGCAGCATGGGTAGACCTTCCTCCCTGGCACCGGAATTCACGAAACTAGCCGTTCAGTCCAAGTAGAATGCTAAAACGTAACACTCCATATACTAGCCTGGTTGTTGGAACTGCTGGGGCTGCTGAAACTGCTGCACCTTCTGTTGTGGTTTAATGTTGGGGATGTGGACGGGTCCCTGGGGTTCTGTGGAGGTTGGATAAGGGAAAGCTACAGTGAACAGGATAAGACGAACATCAGGGTTATGAGCTTTGAACATTTGGCCTCGGTAACAGAGAATCCTTCCGAGATGTGGGTTGGATCAGAGGGTACACCATTACCATACCATTCTGTGTGCATGATAACATATATCAGGTCATTCTATTGTCAGTGTGGACAGACACTGTTTAAACAAAGACCAACAAAAATATACTCATCGTTACAAGTTATTCTACCTTTAAAAATATGTAGATACATATCAAATTATTGGGTCAAGATGCATGATTTTCAATTATTGTCTACCTATTCCAGTTGTGTATAGGTGTGTCTATGGGAATTATAATTATCACAACAATCTTTAAATTAAAACTAAAGAGTATATTTCATTTCCAACATATTACTGCTACTACAGTTACCACATAAAAGAAAGTCTATTGCATATTAAGAGCTAGTTCAATCATCTATTCAGATACATGGTTAATAATCTTGCACAGACTGCTTTTATTTTGGTTATGAAGACAGTCTTGGGGTCACATACGAGTTAGGGAAGGAAAATTTCTATTCTAATGCTGGACCACCAGTAAGGGACAGGAAGTTAAATATACATGCAACATATGCAGTGAGGTTTATGGACATAAATAACAGCTCAAGTGTACTTTTGCTTAGTACCAAATACAAAGAAGAAAACACCATTTTCATCATAAAACGGATTTCTTCAAAAATTATTGAGGAAAAAATTTCATAATATTTAGATTAGTGTTTTAAGTCAGACTAAGCATAAATATCACATGTCTGTTTATACATCTAAGTTTTCCAGTTCCTTTTGCTATTACTAAATACATTTTGAAACATATATAGCATCACTAAATTTATATTTTGAGAAAGTGAATTTATAAATATGATATTTATATATCTAACTGAATTCTTCCACTGTTACATAACCCAATTTTGTCATATTCTGAAACCTGAACTAAAGAAAAATAGCGTTATTCTTTTACAAACGTCAATATAATCATCTCTAATCTTCAAGGATGCTCTGTTCAATTCATTAATCATGATCTCTTTCTGCCACTGTCTTTCTATCACTCGTAATATCCTGAATGTGTATTTTCAGTGTTGATAATAACCTGGCATCTCTATAATTATATAACAGAGTCTTTCACGTCAATTTTTTTCCAAGGTAGAGTCATTAATGAAGCGTGTATTCACAAGTTCATGAGCCGGATAACAGGTCGCTCTCATTCCATCAGCTTGTAAAAGGGGTGTAGCAGCAACAGGGACAAATGTACACACAAATATCACAAGGTTTCCACGGGGGATGTTTATCACTAAGATCTACACCAGCAACAAAGAGGCTGGGGGTGGGGGTGGGGGGAGAGAGAGAGAGGGGGTGGGTGGGGGTAGGGTGTATCACAAAGATGAGACATCAAGCAAAGAAAACGTCACTTGTTTGCCCCCATACCAGCTCCTTCAGGCAAAGTATCAGTAATCGTCTGGAGCATTCGGAAAAACTTCGAGGAGGTCGGGCTAGAAGAGCTAGGTGTCGACTCACTGAATTGCCTCATAGCAAAGGGCATGGGCTGCTGGTACTGCTGCGGCAACTTTGCGTGTTGCTGCTGACTCGGATGAGACTGGGGCGGTTGCTGCTGGAGTTGCTGCGGTTGGGGCTGCTGCTGCGCCTGGCTTTGTTTTATAGGCTGCTTATTTAGCTGATAAACAGTATTTTGCTGGTTTGGCTTAGGCCTGTATTGTTTTGGTGGAGGTTGGAACTCTCCATGGTACACGGGGGCATGAGCTTGCATATAATTGGAGATTTCATCATCTGAACCTGAGGGTTTGTTAGAGGACGACAGAGTTAGAAGAAGGAGAAGCTGAAAGTATTACGAAGCGAGACTGAAAGAAATAATAAGAAAATCATAACCAATTGCAGAATATCTCATCAAATCATAAACGTAGATGTTAAGATAACAGGAATTCAAAGCTTGCGTAAGATGTGCGTGTTCTCTGCAAAAGGAAACTTAACAGAACTAAAGTGATTTATAATAACTGTGACCAACACCAGACCAAACAAGAGCTCTGCTGGACAAAACAAAAATGTAAAATATCAGCGCGGAAATACATACATAAATAAAAAGATGCTAAATACACAGAGCAAAATAATAATAATAAATAAAAAAATAAAAATAAAAACTACAAAGACATAAATGAAGGATACCACTTAAAAGAAAACACCAAACGTTCACTGCCTTTAATGTACAACAGAATACAGTTTCGTAAGTC
The DNA here is from genome assembly GCF_042767895.1 of Penaeus vannamei. NCBI lineage: Eukaryota > Metazoa > Arthropoda > Malacostraca > Decapoda > Penaeidae > Penaeus > Penaeus vannamei. Next base: position 4,325,200 of record NC_091584.1, on the reverse strand, counting down.
AAAGGCAAACTTTACGAAAAAAAAGTGCTTTATCCCATCACCAACAAACCACAATCTCCTTCTGCCACAAGAAACCGTCACCTTTTCAAGAAAAACCCATTAATATGCAGGAGAGTTCCAAGATTTCCGCCACCAAAATGTGCATAACATAACGTATTGTACATATTGCATACCAGTCTTTGGAGGAGCCCAGACATTTCTGTTGGTATAGTGACCACCTCTGCTTCGAGTCTCGTCATTATTAACAGAAACCTGCACTGCAGTACCAGATAAGATTATTAAAAGTCCAATTTTGTTGTATCTTTTACTAGAAATAATTTTACCAATAGGATTTATGAATTCATGTAATATCGTTCATGATACAGATCTAGGGGTCTTTTGCGCTTCCAATCTCACCTTTATTTTTGAAACTATTGGGCAGGTTTTTTGTACCAATGCTGGGGGACCTCTGTCCAGGATTAGTCTGCTGTATGATCTTTGGCTCGCTATTGTATGGCTGCGGAGCATCGATCCAAACGCCCCTGTTATGCTGGGCTGGGACTCCCTTGCTGTTAATGGCGCTTCTAAAATTTGAACTTGGGCCCCTCGGCTGGGAGTGGATTACCGATCCATTTTGCCCTCTACTTGGGGACCCTAAAGGAACCTCCACTTTCATGGGAGCGCCATTGGATGGCCCGTCTGGAACATTTACCGTGGTGTCTTTAGCATCATTCTTTTGGTGTTGAAAAAAGGGCTTTCACTGTCTATCCATCCTCCAGACACACACACACATGCATGCATGCATATATACATGCATGCATGTGCACACGCTCGCTCGCACTCTCTCTCTTTCTCTTTCTCTTTCTCTTTCTCTTTCTCTTTCTCTTTCTCTTTCTCTTTCTCTTTCTCTTTCTCTTTCTCTTTCTCTTTCTCTTTCTCTTTCTCTTTCTCTTTCTCTCTCTCTCTCTCTCTCTCTCTCTCTCTTTCTCTTTCTCTTTCTCTTTCTCTTTCTCTTTCTCTTTCTCTCTCTCTCTCTCTCTCTCTCTATCACTCCCTCACTCTCGATAAAGACCTAAGCCGTTCACATTTCCAATATTAGTGGCTTTACCTTCCTTATTTATTAAAGCAAGAAAATTCATCACATTTTAGTATTTCCTTTAGCATTTCCTTCTCTGCAGATTTTCAAGAAATGAAATCATACTTGTTTAACATTTTTTACACATCAAATTTATTTTCCCACTGATGATTCATATGTGAACTATCTCGACATTATCAGAAACAAATGCAGACACCATACGTTGTACATAAGACAAGATAACGTCAGTATGTTATATTATTAAGACTCATTCGATAAGAAAACAGTAATAAAAAAAATATCCTTATAGACATAACGTCCGCTTCCTTAGAAGGAACCTCAGTCCTTACCTGCGGTATCCTGATGGTCGAGGACGTTCTGAAGGACCCTGAAGGAGCGGGACTGCACGGGGGCAAAGTCACCCCCGTTGGCTGCAACGTCACCTGGGGCCCCTGGGACACCATTGCCGTTTTGCTGAGGTCGTTGCTGCGAGCTGGAAGTAACCAAGGCCAGTGTTAGAATATCGTTATTGCATGGCCCGTGCAAGGGGCTTGATACTAACGGCCGGTTTGTTAGAATTGCGCCAGGCCCGACCCCAAGAATATTCGTATACTTGTCATGCATGAAATAAAGAAATAAATGTATATTTATCAGTCTGGACATGCATATCTACCCGACTAATAGATGGTTAAATGTGTATCTATCGGATATATAGACAGATATGCCTTTATTTCTGCATCTGTGTTCATGGAAATTCACTGGGTCGGGCCTGGCTCAGTTCTAACAAACCGGACTTAAGAGGCAGCTTTCATAAAGTGGCCGATTCTTATGGAAAAACTTTGATGATATTCGTTTTGGAAAGCTTCTCTGCGTAATAGTCATGTTAGGATTGATGATTTCCCGTAAATTAAATTGTTTATTTCTTATTTGCAATGTAAAATTGTCTATTTTTTTGGCTTTTTCTTAACTGCATATACATTAACCTGTAAAAAAAAATTCATCACGAAGAAAATTAAACAGTAATCAATGAAGAGTTAAATATTTCAGATTTTTACTATCTGAGAATGTATTTTCAGTACCTAGAGTTGAAAGCTAAATAAAATAATTACAAAATAAATTATTAGCACTTGAATAAAATTTGTGAGAACATTTAAAAATACAGTATGTCTCAAATGATAACGAAAAAAAATCTTATGAATAAGAAAACAGTACATGTACAACCAAAGAGGAAAATGGGGACAAAATACAGAAGCAATATGAACAAAATAACATATTGAAAACAAGCAATGGGTTCTTAAACATAGACAGAACAAGAACACAAAACAGGAAAGTTAGTTTATTACAAAAAGGTATACAGGTTGTACAAAAAACGTCATAACCAAAAAAAAAATTGTAAATAAAATCCTACACAAAAAAAAGAACTAGGAAGCTAAGTTATAATTAGGAAAATCAAATACAGATGGCACTGAAATTTGTCTTAAATTACGTCTTATATATACTCATACATTTATGCAATATAAACATAGGTGAAGATAAAACACATGTTAGTTCTAAAAGGATGCTGACAGATCATCAGGGAAGCACAATTGAACATGAAACTATAAAACTCAAGAACTGACATCATGAACAGAATTCACACAGAACAGTTACGTCTCAACACATCCTTTTGAGTGACAAGGCACCAATAATGACGTCAGTTCCCTAACAAGTAATTAGGCACACAGCGTAGCATTCTCTACAGCAGTGTACGTAATGGGGAGGCAAGTCAACTCATATAGGCCTTGCCATCACCATCCTACTGTACCTAGGTTGCTTCCGAGATGTTATAGAGTCCGACATTTTTTTCTGAATGAATCTTGGGAACGCACTGTAAAAAGGTACAGAAGTATGTTAATTTTTAAAAATCTAGGTGTGTCTTGAGGGGAGTTTTTTTTTTTTTTTTTTTTTTTTTTTTTTTTTTTTTTTTTTTGGCATTGAGTGTGAATATCTCTATTTGGTTAGTTGTCTACTGAAAAAATAATATTACAAAAAAAAAAATTGTTTGGTTATCTGTATCATATCTAAATTGCACTATTTTGTTACAGGCAAAAGAGAGAAAATATCACACATGAATGTTGCCATCTTGAATGCAACACTTTATAAAGAACACTCTAAAGGTATTTGATCGTCGTGATATCAAATATACTAATCTTGCTATTCTAAGCATCGTATGTGACGTCCTAGTTACTGACCTGCGTTACTGTAAATACAAGAATATCTGCTTTGGAAACAGCTTATATCTCCGTGGTTATTAGGAAAAAAACAGGCTGTGAGACGGGGTAAGGGCGGCGGGGTAGCTACATGAGGGAATCCTGTCGCTCTACTCAATGGGGGGCGGGGGGGAAAGTTGCCTTTGGGTACAACTTACTTCTGCAGACCCGAGTTCAGCTGCTCTAAGCTCTGCTGCATCTGGTGTAGCGCATCAAGGGCATTGTTGTTCGAGTACAGTCCTGCTGGGGAGTTGTACGGGGTGAAAGCCCCACTTGGATTCCCACTGAGAGGCGTCGAGGGGAACTGTGGAGGGGAGAAGGCCGCCCCTGGGGAGTTGGCCCAATTCTGCTGTTGCTGGGGTTGTTGAGGTTGTGCAGGTTGCTGGGGCTGCGGCTGTGCGTTTGGCCGGGTTTGGGCTTTGGGCTGCTGGAAGCTGGGTCTCGTCGCAGCGTTGGGTGTCCCCTCGAAATGGACAGGAATGATGTGCTCTTGTGCTGGGGTCGAAGGCGTCTTGATGGGTATGGACGTCGGGGCTGTGCTTCTGGGCGGGGAATCCCTCTCGATGGTGATAGGAATGATGCGCTCCCGGGGCCGGTGCTGCGGCTGCTGCGCCGTCTGGACCTTGATGGGGATGTCGCGCACTTGCGGCGATTGGGGCTGTGCCTGCGGTCGAGTTGGCTGTATTCTGATCGGCTGAGTTTGTGCCTGCTGCTGTGGCATTGGCTGAGGCATCTTTTGTTGTGGCATTGGTTGTCGTATTGGCTGTGGCAATGGCTGTGGCAATGGCTGTGGCATTGGCTGTGGTATCTGCTGTGGCCTTGGTTGTGGCATATGCTGTGGAATTGGCTGTGGTATTTGCTGCGGCATCGGCTGTCGTATTTGCTGCGGCATTGGCTGTGGTATTTGCTGAGGGATCGGCTGTGGTATTTGCTGAGGGATCGGCTGTGGTATTTGCTGAGGGATCGGCTGTGGTATTTGCTGCGGCAGCTGCTGCTGTGGCCGTTGAGGAGGTGGCAGGGAACGCTGTCTATAGAATCCTGGATGTTGCACAACCTCTGGGGGAGAAGTTACGGTCACTTGAGCAAGCGGTTGTGTTTGAGAAGGCTCTGGGCCCACTGAGCGCTGTCTCATTATACGGTTTTGTTGTAATCTGTTCTGAGTTTGTTGGGCCTGCATCACGAACAACGGTGGTGGAGATGGTTCTCTAGGCCTTCCACACATCCAAGGAAGTGGAGCTTTGTGCAAGCCTGACGTAGGACTCGCCCGTAAATCTCCTCTTTCGCTTGCGCTGGGTGCGGCTGAGGCACCGGCTTCTTCATCGCTTGCAACAGGAGTGACAGAAACAGGTTCCTTTTGAGCAGGGGGAGTTGTGACCTGAGCTGGGGGACTTGTGACCTGAGCTGGGGGACTTGTGACCTGAGCTGGGGAAGGTTTCGAGGGAAGTGAGGACTGACGCACAAGCCGTGGTGCTGCTGTGCTTTGAGACGCTGGGGTGGCAACTGGGCCAGGGGGAGGGGAGGGCATACGAGCAGGCATTTGTTTTGCCACAGGCTGTTTATTTACAGTAGCGGGCATTGGTTTTGCAGCGGGTTGAGTTACTGGAGGCTGACTAACTACTGGGCTTTTCTCTATGGGGATGTAATTGATCTGCATTGGTTCTGGCAGAACTGAATGTCTCTTCGGACTTCCCTGAACTGTAGGAGCACTCTTGATGGGTGAAGTTACTGGTACAGAGGCCTGAGTGACTGTTGCCGGGGGCTGTGTTGCTGGTTTTGCTACAGGTTGTTTAGCTTCTATCTTGATGGGAGCAGGTTCTATCACAGGTTGTTGAAGGATGGCCTGCCTTACGGGCGTGGGTTCTCGGACTATCTGTCTGACTGGAGTTGGCTCTCTGGCAGGCATTTGTTTAATGGCTGGCGGAGCAAAGATGACCGTGGGCTCGTCAATGAGCTGGGTCAGAGCTTCGGCAATTGAATTTCGTCGAGTATTTGTCGGCTTTGGGAGCTCTGGTGTTTTCTCCTTCAGAGGTGCTTGCCTGATGTTGTTTTCGTTGATGAACATCGTCCTTTGTGGCGTCGTTTCTTTAATGGGAGTGTAGGCCATTGGTGATGGCTCCCTGATCGGAGTTTGCGGCAAGGGAGACATTTCTTTGAAAGGTGATGGGTCTTTCATGGACATCTGGCGAAGAGGCGATGGCTCTTTCATCGGCACCTGAGAGAAAGGTGAAGCTTCTTTCATCGAATACTGACGCAAAGGCGATGGCTCCTTCATAGGCACCTGGGAGAAAGGTGAAGCTTCTTTCACTGAATACTGATGCAGAGGGGATGGCTCCTTTACAGACATTTGTCGGAGAGGAGAAGGCTCTTTCATAGGCACCTGGGAGAATGGTGAAGCCTCTTTCACTGAATACTGAAGCAAAGGTGATGGCTCCTTCACGGACATTTGGCGCAGAGGAGACGGTTCTTTCATGGAAACTTGGTGAAGAGGAGACGGCTCCTTCATAGGTATCTGGTTCAGAGGCGATGGCTCTTTCACGGAGATCGGACGCAGTGGGGATGGCTCCTCGGCGGGCATCTGGGGCAGAGGAGATGGCTCCTTTATCGAATTCTGTCGGAGGGGCGATGGCTCCTTGAGCGGCGTCATGGGCGGGGAGAATGGTTCCGAAACAGGACTGTACGGAGTAAAGGACCCTTTGACAGGGCTTAGTGGAGTTGGGGATGGTTCTATCACGGGACTCGGCGGCACTGGCGAGGGTTCTTTTACGGTCTGAGTGATTGGTGGAAGAATTGGTTCTATCAGTGAGGCACGCCTGCCACGGTCTAGCATGTCTTTGCTGAAAACAGGCTCTGGCTCCTCTGCAGAGCTGTATTCCTCTTCTTCATCTGAGAAGATTTCTTCTTCAGGAGATTCCTCCTTGGGCAGAGGAGCAGGCATCTGTGGAGGCTCGATTACTGGCTTCTGTTGCGGCGGAGGTATCGAAGGAGGCTCGAGAGGTGCCGGCATAATCGGTGGAGTGACCGGCACTTTCACGGGCTGAGGCGGCGGCAGCGGCGGAGGCGGCGACGAGAAGTCACTGGAGCCGCTGCTGATAAGCGGCGAAGTGGGCGGCGAGGAAATGATCAGCGACCCTCTTCTGGCAGTAGGTGCCTGAAGGGGCATGGGGGGAGCCGCGGGTATGGAGGGGCCCGGCTCCTTAGCCAGCTGGGGCAGAGGCGCCACGGGGGAGAAGTCTAAGGGCGGGGAAGTGATCACAGGAGGCGAGGCGACAGAGGGCGTATAGGAAGAGTTTGGCGACACAGCGAAGGGCGGCGGCGGCGGCGGAGGGCCACACACATTCTTCTTGGGCTTGGGAGGTTCCTTGGGCTGTGGCTGTGGCTGCTGCTGCTGCTGCGGCCCCATGTGCATGCCCGGCATAGGGAGAACCTGCACCGGCATTCCCAGGGGCGCCGACGACTGCCCTGACGTGGCATTGGTGGCATTTTGCGAGGGCTGCGCAGCCAAGGGCGACGGCCGCACGCCCTCGGACTGCGCATTCCTGTAGAGGCGGCGCTGCATCCTGGGGGACCTGTGGGCGGGGTCCAACACTCGTGCCAAACATGTGGTAAGGAGGGGGGGGCGGGGACAGACTATGCCGTGGCTACGAGGCATCAGCGCCCCCTCCCTTCGGGGCACGCGAGCCACACACTTAACATCCGGCAAAGCTTGTGTCATTAATTCAACAATGACAGGATCAAGTTGCTATTATTATATTATTATTATTATTACGTTATGATCTATAAAAAAGACAATTATTAAGTGCTAATAAACAGTGTATTCATTCACAAGAAGCCATCCGCCATGTTAAGCACTGCAGGCAACCACGCCTTCTCTAACATGTTCCAGACGTGTTTTCTCGGCGTACTTACGTCACTGGATCGAAATCGTTCAAAGACAGTAAAATTTCCTTCTAAATGACACATTAATCAAAGGTGCGTTGTTGAGTAAAATTAAACATTTAACATCACATTAGTTTAGTATTAACGGTCTTTCTTTGAAGGAAATTTTAGTGTATCAACATTCGAGTAATGATAATCAGCGAGTTTACAACATTAATAAAATTTACAAAGGAGTCATATGTACATAAATGAGGATTGTGTCAAGAAGTTCAGAAAATGAGATAATCTGGAAATGTATATTTACAATCTTTGAAACAATCGTGACTTTCATTTGTTGGTAAAAAATATATCGATATGTACATTTTAATTTAAGTAAGTCTAGAAGGTGGACACAAAACAAACCTCTCTCTCTCTCTCTCTCTCTCTCTCTCTCTCTCTCTCTCTCTCTCTCTCTCTCTCTCTCTCTCTCTCTCTCTCTCTCTCTCTCTCTCTCTCTCTCTCTCTCTCTCTCTCTCTCTCTCTCTCTCTCTCTCTCTCTTTCTCTCTCTCTCTCTCTCTCTCTCTCTCCCTCTCTCTCTCTCTCTCTCTCTCTCTCTCTCTCTCTCTCTCTCTCTCTCTCTCTCTCTCTCTCTCTTCCTCCCTCTCTCTCTCTCTCTCTCTCTCTCTCTCTCTCTCTCTCTCTCTCTCTCACACACACACTATTATTTGCTCTCACTGTTACTCATTCTCAGTCGCACTCTTACTCTCACTTATATTCAGTCCTCACTTTGTTCTCTTATTCACTCCCTCTCTTACTTTCCCTCTCATTTATTCTCAGTTTCATCCTTACTCTTACTTAATTATCATCTTCATTTTCCCGCATTCGCTCGTCGTTGCATTTCTGTTACCTCATCTCCCTCTCATCCACTCATTCCCCTCCACTTCCCACCTTTCCCTTCCTTCCTCTCCCTCTCAATACCCAACCATCTTCCACACATCCCCTCCACCATGCACTTCTCCCTCCCTCCTTCCCACCCCACCCCCACCACTATCACTAAGACGCTCCCATCTCCTTCCCACCCCTTTCTCAACACACCTCACTTCCTCTCACCTCACCTCACCTCATCTCATTTCACCTCACCTCAACTCATCTCACTTAACCTCACCTCCTCACCTCAACTTCACCACACCACACCTCACATCACCCACCTCCCCACACCTCACCACACCACACCACACCCCACCTCAACCCACCACACCACCCCACACCTCAACCCACCACCACACCTCACCACACCACACCTCAACCCACCACCACACCTCACCTCAACCCACCACCACACCTCAACCCACCACCACACCTCCCCATACCACATCACACCTCCCCACACCATACCACACCTCAAACCCACCACACCCCACCTCAACCCACCACCACACCCCCTCTTCCCCTCCTGAAGCACCTACTTGATTTCGGAGAGGTCGAGTCCCCCAGGGGTGTATGTGAAGGGTTTCTTCTCCTTCATCATGGCACCGGCGAGAACTGCGGGCGGGTTCATCGGCTGCGGGCGTACGGGAATCTGCCGAGGAAGGAGGGGAGAAAAAATTGGATAAATGGGCGGGATGGGAAAATGCGATTTTGGGGAGATGTGGGAAGCGACGAATCGAAGGGTCGAGTGTATTCTGGTGTTTGTTGTGGGTGGGTGGGAAGTGGAAATGAGAGAGAGAGAGGTGAAGAGAGAGAAGGAATGGGATGAGGGAGAGAGAGGAGGGAGGGAAAGAGAGAGGGGAGGGAGGGAAAGAGAGAGGGGAGGGAGGGAAAGAGGGGGGAGGGATGGAGAGAGAGAGAGAGAGAGAGAGAGAGAGAGAGAGAGAGAGAGAGAGAGAGAGAGAGAGATAGAGAGAGAGAGAGAGAGAGAGAGAGAGAGAGAGAGAGAGAGAGACGGGGACGAGAAGGAGGAAGAAGAAAACGAAGAAAATTGAAGATGAAAAAGAGGGATAGAAAAGAAGACATAGAGACAGACGAATCAAAAAAAGACAACAAAACACAAAAAAGGTCAGGGAAAAGAAGACATAGAAATAGGAAAAAATAGGAAAACAAAACACAAAAAATAGGGAAAAGGGACAAAGACTAAACACAAAAAATAATGAAAAGAGACAAAGACAAAACAAAAAAATAGTGAAAAGGGACAAAGAAATAGTGAAAACACAAAAAAATAGGGAAAAGGCATGAAGAGACAAAACACCAAAAAAGACAAAGACAGACAGACAGACAGACGAACAGACAGCAAAACCAACCCACGCCCTTACCTCGGATGGAAGTCGTGTCGACTGAGTGATGCCAGGGATGGGCGGCGGCGGCGGTGGGGGTGGAGGGCCTCCTGGAACAAGTGGGAGAGGGGGTGGTCACGTGATGCCATAATCAGGTGAATTAAAAATGTGAAAAGTGAAAATGTGAAAAGTGAATATAAATGATTGGAGAATAATGGTCAGGTGAATTAAAAATGTGAAAAGTGAATATAAATGATTGAAACAGAATCGTCAGGTGAATTAAAAATGTGAAATGTGAAAATGTGAAAAGTGAATATACAAGATTGGAAAAGAATCGTCAGGTGAATTAAAAATGGGAAATAAAAGTGAAAAAAAAATGAAATTGATTGAAAATCGTATGTATAGAGAACAGGTGCATTCACAATGTTTTTTTCTATATCTTTCTATCTACAGAATATAGAACAGTTTGATTAAAAATGGGAAATAAAAGTGAATATACAAGATTTTTTAAAAAATCGTGTCTATAGTGATCGGGTGTATTCACAATGGATTTTTTTTCTATATTTTCCTATCTACAATATATAGAACAGGTGAATTAAACAAGGAAAATAAAAGTGAAAAAATTGAAATTGATTGAAAATCGTATGTATAGAGATCAGGTGTATTCACAATGTTTTTTTTTCTATATCTTTCTATCTACAGAATATAGAACGTTAATTAAAAATGGGAAATAAAAGAGAAATATACAAAATTTAAAAATCTCGTCTATATAGATCAGGTGTATTCACAATTGATATTTTTCTATATTTTTCTCTCTGCAGTATATAGAATTCGTATATTGTACGTGTTGAAAATATTAATACGTAACAGAGTACATGGAAAAGTATTTTCGTTTTAACTGTTTGAAAAAAAAGTTCATAAGGACCAAAGTAGTAGTACATCTCAAGTGTTTCTAGTCTCTTTCTCTACATAATTAGATGCAACTAGATCATATTTGTTCATTCGTGATGCGTTCACGTTCACAAGCAACCCTGAATTAATTGTTTTTGTTATTTGATGTTATTTTTGTTATTTAAAGTCTTTAATGATTCGAATCCTAAGCCAATACAAGAGCAGACGCAGAACGGGGCAGGTCACCCTCCGCCTTCTGCACTCGGGTCACTCGTGGGGTCACTTCTTTACACCCCCAATAAACCGTCCAGCAAAGTCCCCTTTCATTCACTAACTCCACGGCCCTAATTTCATCAAATCAATACTGTACTGTAACTGTCTCTGTATCCCTCTTGACCCTCTCTCTCTCTATCTCTATCTATCTATCTATCTATTTCTCTCTCTCTCTCTCTCTCTCTCTCTCTCTCTCTCTCTCTCTCTCTCTCACTCTCTCTCTCTCTCTCTCTCTCTCTCTCTCTCTCTCTCTCTCTCTCTCTCTCTCTCTCTCTCTCTCTCTCTCTCTCTCTCTCTCTCCCTCTCCCTCTCCCTCTCCCTCTCCCTCTCCCTCTCCCTCTCCCTCTCCCTCTCCCTCTCCCTCTCCCTCTCCCTCTCCATCTCTCTCTCTCGTACTGGGGCCGGATTCTCAAACGAACCTTAAGTTAAGGCGCGCTGGAGGTCTTAGCCGTCCTGCCGTCTTTCCCTTATATAAGAGCGAAGAGTGTTGATTTCCCGTTTGCCGGAAAGCGCTAAAAGCTACTCTCCCCTTGCTTTAACCTAAGGCGCCTTCGCTCGCACCACTATGGCGGGTCCCTTACTCTGTGTATGGGCCGTAAGATCGTTCGGTCGTAAGTTAAGGCGCCTTTAGGAGATACGGTGTCTTAACGCGTTTGAGAATCTGGGGCCTGTGCTGTAATTATCTCTGAATCTATCTCCCTCTCTTTCTCTCTCTCTCTCTCTCTCTCTCTCTCTCTCTCTCTCTCTCTCTCTCTCTCTCTCTCTCTCTCTCTCTCTCTCTCTCTCTCTCCTCTCCACCTCTCTCTCTTCTCTCTCTCTCTCTCTCTCTCTCTCTCTCTCTCTCTCTCTCTCTCTGTCTCTCTCTCTCTCTCTCTCTCTCTCTCTCTCTCTCTCTCTGTCTCTCTCTCTCTCTCTCTCTCTCTCTCTCTCTCTCTCTCCCTCCCTCCCTCCCTCTCTCTCTCTCTCTCTCTCTCCAAACATAGCAGTGTCCACGACTGACGTAGCTCTCAGGTAGGCCTATCCCATTTTTTTTTTTAATGAACCGCCTTTGATGTATTCTTTAGTCATATCATCATATTATTTGTGATACAACATTATGAGGATTTATTCACACCACATGGAAACCAACAACAAACGATGTGTGAAAGCGATGGAAAAGCCTTATTTGGAAATACTCATGACGGGATACAACAGCATATAAAAGGTAGATAATCATAATCATTCTTCAAAGCGATATATAATTCATGATAAACCAGAGGAACGGGAGGATTTCTCTCATCAAAATGATACATGACATCTTTGACACAATAGCTATCAGTCAAAAATGAAATATATACTTCATAACTGAAAGAAAAGAAATTTGGTGGTCTTCTTATACATTGACATCTAAACTGTGTCCTTTGCTCGCTATAATCAGCTAATTGAGTATATATATATATATATGTGTGTGTGTGTGTGTGTGTGTGTGTGTGTGTGTGTGTGTGTGTGTGTGTGTGTGTGTGTGTGTGTGTGAGTGAGTGAGTGAGTGAGTGAGTGAGTGAGTGAGTGAGTGAGTGAGTGAGTGAGTGAGTGAGTGTGTGTGTGTGTGTGTGTGTGTGTGTGTGTGTGTGTGTGTGTGTGTGTGAGTGTGTGTATGTGTGTGAGTATGAGTGAGTGAGTGAGTGAGTGAGTGTGTGTGTGTGTGTGTGTGTGTGTGTGTGTGTGAACGAAGTTTAGTTGAATCTCGTTAACAGTCGCATTTTTCAGATTTCTAAAATTCCGTTAAGCAAAACATTTGTTTATAACCTCGATCAGCGGGCGAAATGTTTCATAGTGCCAGACTTTTGTTTTTCTTTTTCTTTTATAGTGTCAGACTTTTGTTTTTATTTTCTTTTTATAGTGTCAGACTTGTTTTTTTCTATTTATAGTGTCTGACTTTTATTTTTATTTTCCTTTTTATAGTGTCAGACGAAACGCTGTTGACTGAGAAGACGTTAAGCGTTAAGAAAATTGTCTTCAGATGGAAAATCGGTCAAATCCAGAGAGAGAGAGAGACCGAAAAAGAGATAGAATAAGAAAGCGAGAGAGAAAGAGAAAGAACAAAAAAGCAAGAGAAAGAGAAAGACATAACTGACGAAGATGGAGAGAAAAAAGAGAGAGGGGGGGGGAGAGGGAGAAAGAGAGAGAGAGAGAGAGAGAGAGAGACGGGGGGGGAGTAGAGGGAGGGAGAACATAACGCAGACCATAAGTTTATAACATAAGTATATCAAAATAAAATTATACCACTGCAAAGAGAGAGAAAATCTAACAACACGGGTACTTTCCCGCAATTCGTAGCTTTAATTCGTAGCTTTAATTCGTAGCTTTAATTCGTAGCTTTAATTCGTAGCTTTAATTCGTAGCTCTAATTCGTAGCTCTAATTATACCAAGGTCAAGTGCAGTCTGGGCGTCCCGAAGAAGAACCCGCATAATGTATTCACTTCCGACGTCCCTAACCACTCACCTTGGGACACTGCCAGCTCCCCTCGGTGTCTGTCAGTGTCTCCCCTTCTCGTAGCATTTCCTTCGAGGTATTCTTTCTCTCCCCTTTGTTCTTTCTTTCTTTCGTCTCCCCCTCCGGTTTATTTCTGTTTTGGCCTTTTTTTCTCTCTCTGAATATGCGCTTATGTCGGGGGTCAGATGGTCTAGGTGGATCTTCTATGCCTGAATACGGGAAAGTCTAAGGCCAATTTTTTTTTTTTTTTTACGAGAGTCATACCTAAAGAAAATCCTTCATAACGTTTTCTATGTGAATCTCCCACATGAATGAGTCTATTTGTCCCTAATAGCTCACAAAACCCTCTGATGATTACGGAATAATATTCATAATGAGGATGATATGGGTACTGGCAATAGTAACTATGATGATGGTGATAATAATGATGGGAATGGTGATGATGATAATGATAGTACAACTAATTCTTACCATTAAATCAACAAAACAGCCCATCATTTTGCCCCCATCACCATCCCTCTCTCGAACATGCAGACGAAACCTCCCCCAAAAGAAGCGCATGACGACAAAATCCCTCTCTTGGAAACGCCAAACGAGACCTCCCCAACCATACGCCCATGACGACGACGACACGCCCATGACGACGAAGACCCGCCCATGACGACCACGACCCGCCCATGACGACGAAGACCCGCCCATGACGACGACGACCCGCCCATGACGACGACGACGACCCGCCCATGACGACGACGACCCGCCCATGACGACGACGACACGCCCATGACGACGACGACGACACGCCCATGACGACGACGACGACCCGCCCATGACGACGACGACGACCCGCCCATGACGACGACGACGACCCGCCCATGACGACGACGACGACCCGCCCATGACGACGAAGACCCGCCCATGACGACGACGACCCGCCCATGACGACCACGACCCGCCCATGACGACCACGACCCGCCCATGACGACCACGACCCGCCCATGACGACCACGACCCGCCCATGACGACCACGACCCGCCCATGACGACCACGACCCGCCCATGACGACCACGACCCGCCCATGACGACGAAGACCCGCCCATGACGACCACGACCCGCCATCCACGACTTCCGCCCTTGTGTTTTACCGCTTGCGAAACCACTACCCCCCGTTGCCCAGTTTTTAGCCAGGTGGTGCGTTGCCAGATGGCACGTGTTGGGCGGGGGACTTGTTTACACTGACTGCTCTCGGCTCCCTGGTACTGACGAGGGCGTGTAGTGTCATAGATCGTGGGTTTATAACAGTCTGTTTTCACCTTGACTGTCAGGCATGAGGCGTGGGGGGGGGGGGTAGATACTTATATCTGCTGCTCATTACTTTTATTAGGGTAATTATTGTTATTACTTCAAGGTCATCTTAATTATCATTGTACTTTCTTGTTTTTGTTGGTATTTTTTATCATTCTTGTTAGCATGATAACTGTTCATTATCTTTATTATGATATTAAGAATCGCAATCATAGTTATCATTGACACTAACATCATTGCTAATTTTGTCATTAATGATTTAGCGGTATCATTACTGTCATTGTTTATCATGTCTTTTCTATCATTATTATAAGCATCGTCAATCATTATCATCATTATTACTGTTATTGTTATTATCAACATTTCTGTCATCATTACTATGATAATAATGATGGTGATAGCGACGATGAAAATGATGATGTTGGTGATAATGATGATGGCGATGATGAAACGATGATGATATGATGATGATGATGTCGATAATTATTCTTATTACTATCATTATATCATCTTTATGATTATCATTACTATCATTATCATCATTATTATTACCAATATCATTATCATATTCATCATTCCCATCATTATCATTATCATCATCATCATAGTTACTATCATCAGTACTCATATCATCCACATTATGAATATTGCTTCATAAATTATCATAAAACTCAAAATTTCTCCTTGACTCCTCATATGCAAACCAAAAATCCGGGAACCGCTCCAAATATACCTCCACAAACCCGGGATTCGAAAGGAGGAGGAAGGGGGAAGGGGGAGAGGGAGGAGGAGGAGGGGGGGGGAGAGGAAAGGGAGGAGGAGGGGGAAGGGGGAGAGGGAGGAGGAGGAAGGAGGGGAGGGAGGGAGGAGGAGGAGGAGGAGGACGAAGGGAGGAGAGGTGACGGAGGAGAAAGCAGAGGAGGAGGAAGAGAAAGAGGAAGAGGTGGACGGGGGAGGAAGAAGAAGAGAAAAGAGAAGGAAGTGGAGGAGAAAGATGAATAGGATAGGGAAGGGGGAGAGGGAGAAGGCGGAGAATGATGGTGGGAGGAGAGGAGGGAGGAAGAGGAGAAAGAGGAGGAGGAAGAAGAAGAGAGGGAGAAGGAAGGGGAAAAAGAAAGGGAGGAAGAGGAGGCGGTGGTGATGATGGCGGAGGAGGACAAGAAGAAGCAGAGAGGGAGGAGGAGAATGAGATACAGATGGTGGTGGAGGAGAATAAGAAGCGTAAAAAGAAAGAGAAAGAGAGTGATGATGAAGATTACCAATAGTCATTATCACCATCATGATCATTATTGTTATCATTGTCATTATCATTTTCATTATCATCATTATCATTATTATGATTCATGACTGATGATGAAGATGAATAAGGAGAAAGCGGAGATAATACTACGAAAATAAAGTCAAGAAAAGAAGAGATAAATACAATGAAGAGAATGAAAATATAAGCAAATGCCAAAGAAGGAAAATAACGAAAGGGCAGAGACGGGAATTGAAAGATAAATAAGATAGAAAATAGAGAGTCAAGAGGGAAGAGGATAAATCAGAGAAAAAATTAAGAGCAGAATGAAAACAGAACAAAAGATAGAAAGAAAATCAAAGAAAAAAAGAAAATAAAGAACAAACAAAAAAAAGATACACGAAAGATAGAAAAAGGTAGGAGCGAGAGAGAAAGATAAAAAAAGAAAATGAAAGACAGAGGAGTAAATGTGAGATATAAGAGAAAGGAAAGATAAATAGAAAGTAAAAGCATGGAAAAACGAAAGGACCGAAAGAAAATTAAATAACAGAGGGACAGACACTTAAAAGCGAGAAAAATAGAACTAAGAAAAAATACGAGAAATATACAAAAATAATAGCAACAGAAATGAATAGAAATGATAGAAAAACAAACAAGTAAAGAAAGAAAATATGGAAAACGAAAGACAGAAAGAGAACTACAAGCGACAGAAAGAAAACAAAAAGCAAAAGAGAGATAGAAAGACCAGTAAAACGAGAAAGAAACAAAAGGAAAAAAAAGAAGAGAGAAAGTAAAAACAAGAACAATTATTCCCAAACCACCGAACTTTCTCTCTAATTAATCATCTCGTTTGACTAATGACTTGTTCGACTTCATAGGCTTCGGTTAATGAACTGAGCAAATTTACTGATAAACTTTACGAGACGAAAGCAGAATGTTAGTAATTTCCTCAAATGAGAATTCAGACATTTGAATTTATGAACGCCTGTGCTTATCAGAACGAGAGGCAAAAATGACCTTTTTTCTTTTTTGTTTTTGTCTGTCTCTCTCTTTTTGTCTCTTTCTCTCTGTCTTTGTCTCTATCTATCTATCTATCTGTCTATCTCTCTATCTCTCTCCCTCCTCTCTCTCTTTCTCTTTCTCTCTCCCTCCCTCTCTCTCTTTCTCTTTCTCTTTCTCTCTCTCTCCCTCTCCCTCTCCCTCTCCCTCTCCCTCTCCCTCTCCCTCTCCCTCTCCCTCTCCCTCTCCCTCTCCCTCTCCCTCTCCCTCTCCCTCTCCCTCTCCCTCTCCCTCTCCCTCCTCCCCCTCTCCCTCTCCCTCTCTCTCTCTCTCTCTCTCTCTTTCTTTCTCTCTCTCTCTCTCTCTCTCTCCCTCTCCCTCTCCCTCTCCCACTCCCACTCCCACTCCGTCTCCCTCTCCCTCTTCCTCTTCTTCTCGCCCCCCCCTCTCTCTCCCTCTCCTACCCCACTCCCACTCCCACTCCCACTCCCACTCCCACTCCCTCTTCCTCTCCCTCTCCCTCTCCCTCTCCCTCTCCCTCTCGCTCTCGCTCTCGCTCTCCCTCTCCCTCTCTCTCTCCCTCTCCCTCTCCCTCTCCCTCTCCCTCTCCTTCTCCCTCTCCCTCTCCCTCTCCTTCTCCCTCTCCCCCTCTCTCTCTCTCTTCTCCCGTTTTTGTAACATTCTTTTAAGTTACTTGGCCAGTTGGTGTTCGATAATGAACCAGACTTTATCTTCCTATCAGGTTAAGAATTCTTCGATAAATATCTCTTTATCTGTTCTTAAATTGGCGAGTTTTAGCGGAAGAAAAAAAACAAAAAAACTGGCCACTTAACGGTTTGTAACTGTCGACGAGATCAGGTCACCTTGATTTTTTTTTTTTTTTTTTTTTTTTTTTTTTGAGGACGACTAAGATGGGGAGGTAGGAGGAGGGGGAGGGGAGGGGGGAGGAGGGGGGAGACTAGAGGGACAAGGGGGAGGGGAAGGGGAGGGGGGATGTTGGGGTGAGGGGTGGGGGGGAGGGGGGGAGACTAGAGGGACAAGGGGGAGGGGGAGGGGAGGGTGAGGAGGGGGGATGGGTGGGGAGAGGAGGGGGGAGACTAGAGGGACAGGGGGGAGGGGGAGGGGGGTGGTTAGTAAAGGCATCTTATTTCTTTCTTTCGGTAAAGTCCTATATATGGTATATATCTTTTATCTTTCGGTTTATTCTTGGATTGCAAGATCTGCTGTTTGTAATAGTTAATGGTAAATATAGTTTAGTATACTTTTAATAGTAATACTTTCATAGTATACTTTTAATGATAATGATGATGGTGGTGGTGATGAGGATGAGGAAGAGAATGAAGATGATGTGATGATGATGATGATGATGATGGTGGTGATGATGATGATGGTGGTGGTGGTGATGATGATGATGATGGTGGTGATGGTGATGATGATGATAGTGGTGGTGATGATGATGATGGTGATGGTGATGATGATGATCAAAAATAATAACAATAATGACAATGACAATAGTAATAAAAACAATAGAAAAAAAATTACTTCCCTTTACAAGCACCCCCCTCCCCCCTCAAAAAAAATCTAAAACTTAACTTCCAATTAAAAATTCACACACCACCACCGTCGCCAAGTAATTACCATCTAGCCTTGATGACGTCACACTCCTCTCAGCCTCCAGATAGCGCCGAGATAGCGAGGCGCAAATGACAATTAGTGGAGAAGGAAAAAAAAAACTAAGACTAAAAAACTAAAAACTAAAAAAAAATATATATAATAATACTAATCCTTAAAAATGATTATTAGTGAGGAAGAGAGAGAGGGGAAAAAAAGATTTAAGAAGAAAATTAAATAAAAAATCTATTTTTTTTTTTTAATCGACAAAAACCCATGATCATTAGTGAATAACGAAAAAATCTTAAAAATGATTATTAGTGAAGAAGAGAGAGAAATAAAGGTACAAGTAAAAATAAATAAATAAAAAATATACGACAAAAACCCGCCTCCTTACAAATGATCTTTAGTGGATAACGAAAAGACTAAAAAAAAAAAAATCTTAAAAATTATTATTAGTTAAAGAAGGGAGAGAAATAAAGATACAACAAAAAATAAATAAATTAAA
>NC_091584.1:4291476-4296476 GCF_042767895.1 Penaeus vannamei | reverse complement strand
GGGAATCAGATGGGGAAGTTAGTCGGGGATTCAGATGGGGAAATACGTCGGGGTTCAGCTGGGGAAGTTAGTCGGGATTCAGATGGGGAAGTTTGTTGGGGTTCAGATGGGAAAGTTAGTTGGGGTTCAGCTGGGGAAATAAGTCGGGGTTGAGATGGGGAAGTTAGTCGGGAATCAGCTGGGGAAGTTAGTCGGGGATTCAGCTGGGGAAATAAGTCGGGAGTCAGCTGGGGAAATTAATCGGGGATTCAGCTGGGGAAATAAGTCTGGGTTCAGCTGGGGAAGTTAGTCGGGGATTCAGCTGGGGAAATGAGTCAGGAATCATCTGGGAAGGTAAATCGAATAATAGATGGGGGAGGGGGGGGAGGGGGAGAGGTTAAGACGGAATTAAATCCTAACGAGATGACAATGTGGGTGTGGGGAAGGGGAGGAGGGGGGGAAGAGGGGGAGGGGGGAAGGGGGGGAGAGGGTGTTTTCGGTCCGCCATAACTGCTGGGTCTTAGCCTCGGGAAATTTTGCGGCTCCGACGAGAAGTAAATAAATTCCGATCCCCATTTCAGTGTAATTCTGTTTATCGTCTGAAGAATTGATTGGCAATGGTATGCAAGATGTTCTCCAGTAAAGGAAATACCAAATATAAGATGAATATTACCAAAAGTTCACAGTAAAAAGAACTTTTGAGAGGAACAAAAACAGTAACAATGATAATGATAATAACAATGATAGTAATAATAAAGAAACAATAATAAGAATAATGATAATAATAATAAATAACCAACAATAATAATAATAATAATAAACAAATAACAATAACAATAACAATAGTGATAATAATGATAATAATAATAATGATAATATTGAAAATAGCAACAGCAACAACAACAATAGTGATAATAAAAATGATAATAACAACAACAATAACAATAACAATAACAAAATAATAACAACAACAGCAATAAGAAGAAGAACAATAACAATAAGAATATAAACAACAATAACAATGGTAATAATAACAATAATAATATACAAAACAATAACAATAGTAACAACAACAACAACAACAATAATAATACGAAATAACACAAATAATTGTGACGGGAGAGGAGGAGGAAGACAAGGGAAGGACCCCACCACAGCGTCTACAGAAATAAGTGGATTCTTGAAGGTTGAGACGAAGACACACACACACTAATCCCACGACAAAGATTATTAAGGAAACCTCCATTTCGCCGTTTTCTTTTGTTCGGAAAATTACGCCACCAAGAGTGATGGGGAGGGGGGACTAAATTATTTTCCGGGGTTCTCGCCGTAAGGTCGAAGAACGCCGCGTTTTTTAAGGGGATTTTAGTCCTTACGGCGCCATGACTCACTCGAGAGGCTGCTTAAACCTTCTGTGGGGAAACACGACTTGGAGTGGGGTTGCATATTCATATTTTTTTTTCTTTTTTTTTGTCTTCTCTGTCGATTTCTCTTTTTTTTTTTTGTGCGTGTTATTCACAGATGCAACAATTTGAAAATGCTCGGTGAAGGCCACACGCTAATCGAACAGGTGTTCTTGATGAAATACATAGTGCTTTGGCAGAAGGCTTTTTCTGATTATTTCTGACATCTTACATTCTGTTTATAAATAGACTATATTTATATGCCTTTATATATATATATATATATATATATATATATATATATATATATATATATATATATATGTATATAAAAGAAAAGAAAAAAAATATATGCATATATGTGCGTATGTGTCTGTGTATACACACACACAATACATATATATATATATATATATATATATATATATATATATATATATATATATATATGTATGTATGTATATATATATATATATATATATATATATATATACTCACAATATATATAGACGTATATATATACATATATACACATACACAATGCATATATGTGTGCTTTTACGCGCGCGCGCGTACGTGCGTGCAAGTATGCACGTGTGTGTTAACATATGCCGCCGCGCAGCCCTCCGCTTGTCGAGCAATGCAAATGCAACCGCCGAGTCCATAGCGCACCCCCCCCCCCCGAGAGCCAAGGTGGGGGGGTGGGGGGGGGCGCCGTTCATTCCCGCATTTCGGGCGCGACTTTCCGCGTTCCCGCCCGTCGCGCGCGCACGCAGAGCTTAGTTTAGAGCCAGAGAATGGCAGGGTGTGTGTGTGTGTGTGTGGGAGGGGGGGGGAGGTGTGTGTGAGTGTGTGTGTGTGTGTGTGTGTGTGTGTGTGTGTGTGTGTGTGTGTGTGTGTGTGTGTGTGTGTGTCTGCGTGCGTCCGTGCGTGCGTGCGTGTGTGCGTGCGTCCTAGCGTGTTTGTGTTCGCACATATAAGTGTGTGTCCGTAATGAATAAACAAACAAAGTAAACTCTAACCAGAAAAGTCCTCCCCCACAGATCAGCACCTCCCTCAGAAACCCAAAAACCCGCACCAACAACACAAGACACAACGACAGAGACTAAGACCGTAAACACAACACAAACGAAACCACGATCTGCTTCGAAAATTTAGGCCAGCGGAGTCTCGTCTCGAAGCCGCAGTTCCGAGACGTGAACCTCGAAGCCGCAGTTCCGAGACGTGCCGAAACGAACCCATTTCTAGCTCGCGAAATGGGTGGAATTTGGCCTATTCACTCGACAAGGGTTGTTGAGCCCCGCCGGTGATTCCACAGACACACAGGCCTCCATATATATATATATATATACACAGGAGCGTGTGGGCCAACCTCGGTGCGTTACGTAGACTTACACATTCATTCACACGCTCATGGCATACTTTTGGTGGTTGTTTCTCTGGCTCTTTTATTTTATTTGTCTTTCTTTTGTTTCTCGCTCTCGCTCTCTCTTTCTCTTTCTCTTTCTCTTTCTAACTTTCTCTCTCTCTCTTTCTCTCTCTCTCTCTCTCTTTCTCTTTCTCTTTCTCTTTCTCTTTCTCTTTCTCTTTCTCTTTCTCTTTCTCTTTCTCTTTCTCTTTCTCTTTCTCTTTCTCTTTCTCTTTCTCTTTCTTTCTCTTTCTCTTTCTCTTTCTCTTTCTCTCTCTCTCTCTCTCTCTCTCTCTCTCTCTCTATATATATATATATATATATATATATATATATATATATATATTACTCACTCACTAGCTCGCTCTATTCGTCCCTTTTCTCGTAATTTCTTTCCGTCTCTCCTCTCTCTCTCTCTCTCTCTATCTCTCTCTCTCTCTCTCTCTCTCTCTATCTCTCTCTCTCTCTCTCTCTCTCTCTCTCTCTCTCTCTCTCTCTCTCTCTCTCTCTCTCTCTCTCTCTCTCTCTCTCTCTCTCTCTCTCCCAGTCGCACGTACGCACACTCCTATCCGCACCCTCACTCTCACTTACACTCACACCAACACCCATACCTACACTTTTAACTCACACTCACACACTCTTCTCTCAGCATTAACAACCATAACACAAATTACCTTTTAACAACTCCTAAGATCTTTCTGTGACATTTACTTTCCTGGCGAGACACAATAACCTCTTTCCAGTATTCGAAAGAGCATTAATTGGGCCGCTGACCTTGACCTTCCTTCTCCCCTCCCCTCCCCCCCATTTGACCTCTTGACCTTGACCCCCGCTTTGAACTAAAAGGGAAAGAAAACACCAGTTTAAATGGGGGGGGGGGAAATTTGGTACTAGGAATAAGTGAAATTTCTTTGTCTCTGAATCTTTCCTTTGTGCGTTGTGGCGACAAGAACCCTCATAATGTCGTAAAAGTTAAAAGAGGGAGGGAGGGAGAGAGGGAGAGAGGGAGGGAGGTAGAGAGGGAGAGAGGGAGGGAGGGAGGGAGGGAGGGAGGAGAAGGAGGAGGGAGGAGGGAGAGGGGAGAGAGAGAGAGAGAGAGAGAGAGAGAGAGAGAGAGAGAGAGAGAGAGAGAGAGAGAGAGAGAGAGAGAGAGAGAGGGAGAGGAAGAGGGAGAGGGAGAGGGAGAGAAAGAGAGAGAGAGAGAGAGAGAGAAGTATCTTAAGATATTCTTCTTCGTTGACGGAATTTAATAACATCAGATAAAAGAAGGAGGGAGGGAGAGAAGGAGAGAAGAGAAAAGAAGAAGGAGAAAGAGGGGTATGATGATAATGATGGAGCGAGCAGACGAAGAGAAGAAAAACCGGAAAAAATGAATAAAAGATGAAAATAAAACAAATCATTAACCATTCAATTTTTGTAATCAATAATGATATCAAACAACAAAATTTGAAGAGTTTTTCAGCGCCCCCCCCCCTAAAAAAAATAACCACCCATCACGAAAATTAAAGCGAAACTCGAGAAAGGAATCCACTAATTTTTTTCACATTAACCGCCTACTCCTACCCCTCCCTCCCTCCTTTCTTCCCTTTCCTTCCTTCCCTCCCCCTTCCTCCCTCCCTTCTCCTTCCCATTCTCCTCCCTCCCTTCTCCTTCCCTCCTCCCCCTCCCTCCCTTCTCTTCCCTTTCCCTCCTTCCCAATGCCTCCTCCTTCCCCTCCTCCCTCCCTCCCTTCCTCCCTTCTCCTGCCCTTTCCCATCTCCCCCTTCCCTCCCCCCTCCCTTCCCATCCCTGCCTCCCTCCCTCCCTCCCATCCCCTTCCCCTTCCTCCCCTCCCCCCAAAAAAACAAACAAAAACAAATAAATAAATAAAAAAAACAAAAAATCTTCAACCCCGTCGCCATCCTAAGTTACCCACAACACGCGTATCTTGTTTAGAGAGCAAACAGCGCAACAGCGGCTCTCCCCGCGAGGCGAATGGAGCAAACATGGCTAAGAGAGGTGTTTATGGAACCTCATAATGGTGAAGATGCTGACCAAGTTGGGAATGAGGCTGGTGAGGAAGGGGGGTGGTGGGAGAGGGAGAGAGGGGGTGGTGGGGAGGGGAAGGGGGAAAGGAGTTAGGGATGGGGAAGGGGTGGGGAGAGAGGGAGAGCGAAGTGGGGGAGGGTGGCAGAGTGGGGGAACGGGATGAGGGGGAGGGGAAGGTGCTA
>NC_091584.1:4273976-4283976 GCF_042767895.1 Penaeus vannamei | reverse complement strand
AACTCCCCTTCCCCCACACCCCTTCCAACCCCCTCCCACCCCTTCCAACCCCTCCCACCCCTTCCCAAAACCCTTTCTTCCCTTTCCTTTCCCCCTCCTTCCTCTTCCCCCACCCCCTCCCTCCCCTTCCGCCACCCCTCCCCCTTCCTCCCACCCCCTCCCTCCCCTTCCCTCCCACCCCTTCCAACACCTCCCTCCTTCCCTCCACCCCTTCCTCCTCTCCTCCTCCATCCCTCCCCCTCCCAATCCCCCACCCTTCCCCACCCCCTCCTCCTCCCTTCCCCCACCCTTCACTCCCCTTCCCCCCACCCTCCCTTACTCTTCCCCCCACCCCTCCCTCCCCTTCCCCCATCCCTCCCAACCCCCACCCTCCTCCCCTCCTACCCCTTCCAACCCCCTCCCTCCCCCTTCCCCCCACCCCTTCCAACCCCCTCCCTCCCCTTTCCCCCCCTCCCTCCCCCTTCCCTCCCCTCCCTCCCCCTTTCCCCCCATCCCTCCCTCCCCTTCCCTCCTCCTTCCAACCCCTCCCTCCCTCTTCCCCCGTCCCTCCCAACCCCACCCCTCCCTCCCACCCCTTCCACCAACCCCCTCCCTCCCCTTCCCTCCCCTTCTCAACCTCTTTTCCCTCGGCCCCCTTCCCAACCCCTTCCAAACCCTCGCTGCTAACCTTCCCCCATCCCTCTCCCACACCCCTTCCAAACCCTCCAACCCCTCCTCACCCCTTTCCCCCACCCTTCCCACCCCTTTCCCCCCCTTCTCCAAACCCCTCCCTCCTCCTTCTTCCCCCATCCCTCCCTCCCTCCTTCCCCCTACCCCCTCCCTCCCCTTCCCCCACCCCTTTCCCCCTCTTCCCTCCCCTTCCCCACCCCCTCCTCCCTCTTCCCCCCCTTCCAAACCCTCCCTCCTCTTCCCCTCATCCCCTCCCTCCCCCTTCCCCCACCCCCTCCCTCCCCTTTCCCCACCCCTTTCACCCTTCCCTCCCCTTCCCCACCTCCTCCTCCCTCCCTTCCCCCCACCCCTTCCAAACCTTCCTTCCCCTCCCCACATTCCTCCCTACTCTTCCCCAACCTCCCTTTCCAAACCCTCCCTCCCTTTTCCCCCCATCCCTCCCTCCCTCTTCCCCTTCACCCCTTCCAAATCCTCCCTCCTCTTCCCCCTTCCCCCACCCCTCCCAACCCCCTCCCTCCCCTTCGGCGTAAGTTCATTGTCCTTTCCCGCGCAATCGAAGAATCCCGCCATTTCACTTTCGAATCCTCGGGGGATACGAGCACAAACAGATGCCGACGGCCTTTTTACTTTTTATTTATTTGTGTTTTTCTTTTCTTTTTTCTATTTACTTTTTCTTTGGCGTTTGATTGATTATTTTGTTTTTTTTTTCACTTTTCATTAATTGTTTTATTTCTTTTCTTTTTACCGTCTACTAGTTTTAGTTTTAATTACTAGTTGTTTAACTTGATTTTTACTGTTTATTGGTTGTTTTGCCACTTCTTTTTTATCAATGCATCAAAATTTCACTTCCGATCTGAACACTTGCATCACTTAACAACTTCTTGCTTCATATAATCTCATAATGTCCATTAGGCAACTTGGATCTGTTCAAAAATCGACCTTCTGGAATCGACTCAAGAATCGACCTTCTAGAATCTGTTTAAAAATCGATTTCTTTATTTTGTTCAACAATCGACCAACTGGTATATGTTCAAAAATCAACCCTTTCTATAAGCTGTTCAGAAATTGATCTATAATTTATTCAATTTTTTTTCTTCTGTAAACCGTTCAAAGAGCAATTTTCTGGTACCTATTAATAGAAAAGAAAAAGCACTTAGGATCTGTTAAACAAACGACCTGCTAGTATCTGCAAACAAGAAAAAAAGAAAAAAAAGAAAATAAAAAAAGAAAAAGAAAAATGTTTTTATCTTTCAGTTTTTTGTTTGTTTTTTTGCTTATACTAGCAGCTCCATTTTTGAACAGACCTAAGTGTTCTTTATCTTTTATAGGCATTAGAGAATTGATCTTTGAACGGGTTAGAGAAAATCGATTTTTGAACAGAAATAGACTCTAATCCTAAAAAAAAATAATAATAAATAAACAAATAAAAAGAAGAAGAAGAAGAAAAGAAGAAGAAGAAGAAGAAGAAGAAGAAGAAGAAGAAGAAGAAGAAGAAAAAAAAAAGAAAAAGAAAAAGAAAAAGAAAAAGAAAAAGAAAAAGAAAAGAAAAAGAAAGAAAAGAAAAGAAAAGAAAAAGAAAAGAAAAGAAAAGAAAGAGAAAAGAAAAAGAAAAGATGAAGAAAAAGAAGAGAAAGAAAAGAAAAAGAAAAGAAAAGAAAAAGAAAAGAAAAAGAAAAAGAAAAGAAAAAGAAAAGAAAAAAGAAAAAGAAAAGAAAAGAAAAGAAAAAAGAAAAGAAAAAAAAAAGAAAAGAAAGAAAAAGAAAGAGAATAGAAAAAGAAAAAAGAAAAAGAAAAAGAAAAAAGAAAAAGAAAAAGAAAAAAAGAACAAGAAGAAAAAGAAAAGAAAAAGAAGAAGAAAAGAAAAAAAGAAAAAAGAAAAAGAAAAAAATAAAGAAGAAAAAGAAAGAAAAGAAGAAAAAGAAAAAGAAAATTCAAGAAAAGAAAAAAGAAAAAGAAAAAAAGAAAAAGAAAAGAAAAGAAAGAAGGTTAAGAAGAAGAAGAAGTTAAGGAGATAGAAGAAGAAGAAGAAGCAGAAGAAAGAAAAGAAGAAGAAGAAGAAGAAGAAGAAAAGAAAGAGAAAAAGAAAAAGATAAAGCAAAAGAGAAAAGAAAAAGAAAAAGAAAAAGAAGAACAAGAACAAGAACAAGAACAAGAACAAGAACAAGAAAGATAAAAAAACGGACATTCTCTCCTTCTTGAACTGAAAAACGGCCGGTTACGCTTTAGTCCCAAATATCGGACAAGAGTTTACGTTCCAGCCGCGAGAAAAAAAAAAAAAAAAAAAAAAAAAAAAATTGCACGTGCTGTTCCGCGTTTCTTAATTCGCCTAAATATTTGCACGCTTCCGTTGCCGATTTTGGCCCAAAGGTTCAGCTGAATGATTTCTCTCGTCGATTTTACGGCGAGTTTGATTTCTTTTGTTCAAATCGATTTCTCTTTGTCTGTTTGTTTGTCTGTTGGTTTGTTGGTTTGTCTGTGTCTGTGTCTATGTCTGTGTTTGTGTATGTGTCTATGTCTTTGTCTGTGTCTATGTCTATGACTATGTGTCTATGTCTATGACTATGTGTCTATGTATATGACTATGTGTCTATGTCTGTGTCTTTGTTTATGTGTGTCTATGTCTGTGTCTGTCTTTGTTTATGTTTGTGCCTGTCTTTGTTTATGTCTGTGTCTGTCTTTGTTTATGTCTGTGTCTGTCTTTGTCTATGCCTGTGTCTATGTATGTGTCAGGGTCTATGTCTATGTATGTGTCAGGGTCTATGTCTATGTATGTGTCAGGGTCTATGTCTATGTATGTGTCAGGGTCTATGTCTATGTCTGTGTCTAAGTCTGTGACATTGTCTGTGTCTATGTCTGTGTCTATGTCTGTATCTGTGTCTGTGTCTCCTTTCTTTCCCGCTCCCCCATTCACTCCACAGACATAGAAATAAGACAGACAGACAGATAGACATAGATATATCCCTACTCGGACCTCCCTTAACACCAAACAGCTCAATAAATCCCATTTACTTTTAGACACATATGGCAATATTATGCAAATTTTTTCTCCTGCTATTTCTCTTTCTCTCTTTCTCCATCTCTTTATCTTCCTTTGCTTCCCTGCCTCCTCCGTCTTATCTACGGCTCATTTTTCCTTCTCTCTCTCTCTATCTATCGATCTATCTATCTATCTCACCATCATCTTTCTGTCTCTCTCTATTTCTCTCTCTCTCTCTCTCTCTCTCTCTCTCTCTCTCTCTCTCTCTCTCTCTCTCTCTCTCTCTCTCTCTCTCTGCTCTCTCTCTCTCTCTCTCTCTCTCTCTCTCTCTCCCTCTCCCTCTCCCTCTCTCCTCTCCCTCTCCCTCTCCCTCCTCCCTCTCCCTCTCCCTCTCCCTCTCCCTCTCCCTCTCTCTCCTCTCCCTCTCCCTCTCCCTCTCCCTCTTCCGCCGATCCTCCTCCTCCTCCTCCTCTCTCTCTCTCTCTCTCTCTCTCTCTCTCTCTCTCTCTCTCTCTCTCTCTCTCTCTCTCTCTCTCTCTCTCTCTCTCTCTCTCTCTCTCTCTCTCTCTCTCTCTCTTATTTACAACGCATTTCGTATCCACTCCTTTTATGAGCTACACGGCGCTTTTTCTTCTCTCCTTTCTCTTTATTCTATTTACAATCCCCCTTTTCTCTCCTCACCCTTCTCTCTTTCTCTTTTTTATTAACAACTCACTTATTCGCCTCTCTTTCTTATTTTCCTTTCTTTTCTAACCCATCTTTTCTCCTCTCCTCTCTCTTCATCTCTTATAGCACATTTTTTTCTTCTCTCCTCTTTCTTTCTCTCTTTCTCTCTTTCCTCTCCCTTTCCCTCTCCTGATATCGTCTCTCTTCCACTTATTTTCCTTTCTCTACCTTCCTTCTTACTCTATTATCTCACTCTTTTTATCTTTCCCTCCTCTCTTTCTGACTTCCTTTTTATCTCCTTCTCTTTCTGTCTCTCCACTTATCTCCTTCCTCTTCCTACCTCTCTTTATCTCCTTCTTCTTTCCCCCTCTCTTTATCTCTTTCTCTTTTCCCCTCTACTTATCTCCTCTTTCTGTCTCTCTTTATCTCCTCGTTATCTCCCTCTCTTTTTCTCCTTCTCTTCCTACCTCTCTTTATCCCCATCTCTTTCTGCCTCTCTTTATCCCCATCTCTTTATCTCCTTCTCTTTCCCCCTCTCTTTACCTCTTCTTTCAGCCTCTCTTTATCTCCTCCTGCCTCCCCGCCCTCCTCCTACATACACAAGAGCCACTCACGCCTGTCTGACACTCGCCCTCTCAGCTGATATGCCATGACATTCCAGGCAATCGGGAAGCCTAATATGGCACAGACTTTCCACGCCTTATAAGGAGGTTTAAGGGGCAGCGGAGAGAATTATGACTGTTATAAATGGATAATTTTGATAGCGAGGCGAATTGTTGTGATGGTGGTAAACGTTGTTATTTCGTTATTGTTGTTGTTGTTGTCGTTGTTGATCCATTGTTGTTGTTGATATTGTTATTGTTGTTATCATTCGTGTTATAATTATGATTCATTGTAACATCACGGTTTCGTTATTATTGTTGTTGTTGTTGTCCTTGTTGATCCGTTGTTGTTGTTAATATTGTTATTGTTATCATTTGTGTTATCATTATGCCTCATTGTAGCATCACGGTATTATCATTATAATCACTGTTGTTATATCAACATGATTAGTGTCGTTATCATC
Organism: Penaeus vannamei; assembly: GCF_042767895.1. Classification (NCBI taxonomy): domain Eukaryota; kingdom Metazoa; phylum Arthropoda; class Malacostraca; order Decapoda; family Penaeidae; genus Penaeus; species Penaeus vannamei. The sequence goes on along the minus strand of NC_091584.1, from coordinate 4,278,598 downwards.
ATCATGATCACAATGAATGAATGTTATAACAACAATTTTCAGTATCATTTTCATAACATATTTCATCGTCAATCTTATCATTCCTATCATAATCAGTTTATATTATAATTATATATCTATATGATCATTATTAATATACTTTATTATTCGAATTATCAATATACTTTATAATTTGCAACATCAACATTATCACCAGGTTATCATTATCATAATCTTGCAATGTCATAATATTACTACCATTGTCATTATCATCATCGTCATTATCCTTACCATTATTCCTATCATCCTGATTAGTATTTAAATAATAAAACCAATAATAGAACTAAAAATAATAATAATTTAACATCATTATCGTTATCATAATCAGTCCTGTCACTTCTATGATCATGTCATCTCTAACATCACTTATATCTTTGCGTGTTCTTGTGCCTGCATGTCATCCCCGAAGACATGACAGACGACACGATATGACACTCGGAATATTTTTCTTGGCATTGCGTGGCACTCTCGCGATCCGTCTGTCAATACACATCGTATGCCATCTCAGAGAAGGCATGTGAACACGTATGCCTAACGAAATAAACAAAAGGAGAAATGGAGAGAAATAAGAAAGTGACGTGGAGAGAAAAGAGGAAATGGGAGGGAAAGAGGATAAATAATTTGATTTCTTTTTTTTTAACCCAGCAGATCGTATGGCTAACGAAATAAACAAAAGAAGAAATGGAAAGAAATGAGAGAGTGACGTGGGGAGAAAATAGGGGAAAAGGGAAGGAAAGAGGATAAATAATTTTGATATTTTTTAACCCAGCGGATCAACACCAAAAACCCGTAACCTCATTATTGATATTACTACTGTTAGTACCATTCTTATAACCATAATAATAACATCAATATTAATAGCGATCTACAAACAAAAATCTCGAAAATCTGTGGAGCTATTTATGTTAACACAACATTGACATAAGAAAATAAGAGAATGTGTAATTTCCCGCTACAAAAGGAATAAATATGGCTATCGTCATAGAAAACGTAAAAAAAATGTAAAGAGAATGCAATGACAACTTTATAATGGGTTTTCTCATGCTACATGTGACGAAAATCTGGTCTATTCGTGTAATACATTATCATATATCAAGAATATTGGTCATGAATACCGCATTTTTAAAAGATCTTGATATGTCTCTACTATTTTAACAAATTCGGCGTTATATATATGGCCTATTCAACCTAAAAATGAAATTGACTCTTTCCCAAAAGCATTCTGATTCTGGTTCATAATAAGGAACTCTTAATTATTGTTTTTAATTATGGTAATTATAACAATATCGAATAAATCATGCAAATAATTGTGTATCTAGCTATATCTGATATCTCACGGCGCACTCTCATTGGCTAATCGTGGTGACGTCATTAGCTCTGCCCCAATTTTTTACCCAACAATTTGTGCGATATTTTATGATAAGTGTTATTTCAGTACATTTTCTTTGGAAGTGATTGAGTAATAACAATGATAATAATATGATCGAAAACGAAAACAAGAAAAAAGTAACAAAGATATTGAATATTTGCAATGAATAAAAGTGATGAGGCGGGGCTTAGGTCGGAAGTTGCCAACTAGGATTTTCATCAAGATGGAGTGGTTATACATGTGTAAAGATTTCTTCGACGTTATGTTGTAATTATTGAATGTATTTTTCGCATTTTTGTTTTGCTGTTTTACCGTCTAAAAACATATCCTGCCGTGAACCCCTACATACTCTGACAACATAAGGATTTAGCTATTTGAATTTTGTACCAATAGTCGATTACCTATCATTCCCGAAGATTTATACATACATATATACATATATATATATATATATATATATATATATATATATATATATATAATATATATATATACATATAAATGTATATATTCTATATATATATATATATATATATATATATATATATATGTATATATATATATGTATATACATGCACACACACACACACACACACACACACACACACACACACACACGCACACGCACACGCACACGCACACGCACACATACACATACACATACACATACACACACACACACACACACACACACACACACACACACACACATATATATATATATATATATATATATATATATATATATATATATATATATATATATATATATATGTATATATATATACGTATATATTATATGTATTTCTCTATAAAGCTAAAGACTTCCTCGCAGAGCGCCACGCCTCCCCCTCGGCCCGACGCCGCCCTCCCCGACGCGGTACCGACGGACTGGCGTGTCCACGTGTCCCGCGTCCGAGAAAAAAACAAAATAGCCGGCATTCCTTCCCGCCGTCCGTCTCCCGAGGCTTCATCTCTAAAATTACGGCGGGTAAATAAAGCCCCGCGGCGGACGGAGGAGCTGCCTGCCGCGGCTCAGGGTCCGTCGCGGGAGCCGTCGCCGCGCGCGGTAAGGTCGGGGCCGGAACCTGGTCCGCGGGCGGCGACTCATCCCGGTGGCGTGCGGCGAGGGGGGGGGAGGGGGGGCAAAGGAGCCAGAGGGGGCCGGAGGGGGCCAAAGGAGGTCGGGGTGGGGGTGGGGGGGGCAAGGGAGCAGGAGGGGGGGGGGGGCTGGAGGAGGCCGTCCGGAGATTAAGCGATCAAGGACCCCCTCGGGAGACGGAAGGGAAGCCCGGCCGATCTTCCTGGAGCCATTTCGCTTGTTCTGCCTTTTTCCTCCTCCTTCCCACGCCGGCGCACACTCCGCCTTCCTCGGGCCGCGAGGGCGAGCGCGGGCGTCGGCTCCTGCGGCGTCGGCGGCCCATGCGGCAGGCCCTGCGGCGGGGGACGCGCACCGCCGTTTTCGGAAGCGTCGCGACCTGCATACCTAAGCGCGGGGCGGCCTGCCCAGCCTGCCCGGCCTGCACCCGCGGATTCTGAGGGCCCGCCAACCGCTTCCACAGATGTGTTTTCGGACGCCTCTTGGCTGCCACACCTCGGAGGTATTCCTCGAAGCAACAAGGACCGCCTCGAGTAATGCCAGACGAATTAGTCAAGCAAACGATCGTGATTGAACAAGCGCCGTTCCTGAACGTGTCCCGCCTTGCAGGAAGCGGCGCGGCGTGTCCCAACGCGGAAGGAGGATGGCATCGACATGCGGTCACTGGTGCTGTTGGTGTTGGCACGCGAGCAGCGCCGCTGTTGCCGAAACAAGCCGCTGGCGATGGCTCGGGCGGGGCCCTCAAAGGGCTCGGCCGACGCGGCGGATCACCCGGCCCTTTTATTACGAAGTCCCAGGAGGACGTCGGCGAGACGGCGTCCAAGGGTCCGAAGTCACGCCTCGTTTGGCCAGGTGAGTCAGCCGGCGCGGCGCCTCCCGGAGGTCGAGGCGCTGCAGGTGAGGAGGCCGGGGACTCGGACGCCCTCCCCTGCGCCGATTAGCATAATCATCGGCCTCCGATGTTCCTCAAAACTCTCCACCAGCATCGTTAACGAGAAAGCATAGTTTCCAGGCAGCATCACCACAGGGAACTACTTCCACCTTCTTATTTTCCACTCGGACTCACTTCCGCCAAACTAAACACACTTTATAGCAGACCTCGACCAGTCTTTTCTTTTTTTTTTTAACAAACCTGAAACGACCTCGGACCGGACGAGACTCGGGTCCCAGAGATCACGACCCGGCGAACACTTGCTTCGCGGCGGCTGGTGCGGCCTCCACTATTTATACCTCCGGCAGCACACGGCCGATTCCCACGCCCTTACACCCCCTGTTCTCACCTGTAATCAGAGTGTGGACAGAGAGGCAGAAAAGGATGCCGCCTGTGACCCACAGGTGATGCCACACACCAGGTGAGTGCCAGGTGAAGCTGTGGCACTCGGGCAGGTATTGATATTGGGGCGGCACCCGGTCCTGGCGCCACGCACTACCCTAACACACTGGCACCCTGGCACTCCTCGCGCCCCTTCCACTCCTGCCCCGGGCCTTACTCACCGCCTCCATGGGTCGGAGCCAAAGCCACCCACACGAACGCTCGCTCGCTCTCGCCTCTCTCTCTCTCTCTCTCTCGCGATCTCTCATTCGCGACCTCTCTCCCTCTCTCTCTCTCTCGTGATATCTCTCTCTCTCGCGATCTGTCTCTCTCTCTTTCTCTCTCTCTCGCGATCTCTCTCTCTCTCTTTCTCTCTCTCTCTTTCTCTTTCTCTTTCTCTTTCTCTTTCTCTCTCTCTCTCTCTCTCTCTCTCTCTCTCTCTCTCTGTGCCCTAGCAAACTGTAGGGAACACATCAGAAAAGTTAATTCTCTTTATGTTAAGAAATCGAATACCGATACAGGGGCACGACAAATGGAAATACGTGGACACAAGTTATGGAACATGCTACCAGATGATATAAGAGACAGTAACAGCTTCTGTAATTCTAAAATACGATAAAAAACACCTCTTAAATACTCAACTGTAAATATAAACGTATTTAGGTAAAGAATAACCATTGTAATTAATGGAATAAAGTGTCCTGACTTTGATTCTCTCTCTCTCTCTTTTTCTTTCTCTTTCTCTTTCTCTCTCTCTCTCTCTATCTATCTGTCTATCTCTCTCATTTTATCTCTCTCTTTAT
>NC_091584.1:4246476-4261476 GCF_042767895.1 Penaeus vannamei | reverse complement strand
TAAAATATATTTCAGTTCTTTAAGAAAAATAGAGACAAATCTACTAACTGTGCCTCTAAATCTCAGTTTCACATAATTTTATTCATAATCTCTGTCTTACTTCAAGATTAATTATAAACGAGTATTGGTTGAGCTTGTATCAATATTTTCACACACACACACACTTACACACACATACACACACACACACACACACACACACACACACACACACACACACACACACACACACACACACACACACACACATATTTAGTTTATTCTTCAAACAATAATAGTTTCAGAAGGGAAAATAACTATATTAACTTAACATATTCAATTACACATAATCAATATGATTCTCTTTCCGTATGATTACTTAGAAAAGAGTACTGATTAATCTTATCTTATCAACTGTATCGAAAAACACAACAAATCACCAATCTTTAAAACAACAATTTATCTATTTTAGGAGTTTAATAGCCACACAAAAATTGGTTCCTCAGTGGGAAAACACACACACACACACACACACACACACACACACACACACACACACACACACACACACACACACACTCACACACACACACACACACACACACACACACACATACACACACACACACACACACACACACACACAGGCACAAGCTCACTTCACAACACACAATCTTATTCACCATCAAACCACTTAACGACGACCTTATGTATATCTGAATTTAGAGCGTTTTTCCCATACCTTCTTCCATCCAGTCTCGCTTTACTCCACAACACACATCTTCGCCATCTGAATAACCGAACCACTTAACGACACCCTTATGTATTTCTGGATTTAGACCGTTTTTCCCTTAGCTTTTTTTTTTTCTTTCCACTGACTCTCCATCGTCTTCTGGCAACTGAACCCAAAATAAACTTATCATCATTATCTCTATTCCCGTATTCGTACCGGACGTCACGCGGTATATATGTGCTTTTGGAAAGGTGCATTCTGCATGTTGCTAAATTGCTAATTAACGACACTAGGCATCTGACACCTAATTAAGGCATGGCTTGATCTCTACCTATTAATAAGAGAATGACCTTAAGTTAATTACCTTTTCTGCTTTGAATTCGTCGCAATGATAGATGTTACTGTGACAGCGAAAGATTTACTTTATGATTAAATATTATATTAGTTTAGGAATTAATATATGGGCTATTTTATTATCGAAATTGTCTTGTTTATTAGCATACGAGGTTCTGGGTCTTTTTGTATTATTTTCTTCTTCATCTTTTTTCTCTTTCTTCCCTCTATTTCTTATTCTTATGATTATTATTCTCATTATTATTATTATCGTTCTTCCTCTTCTTCATTTTCTCTTTCTCCTTTTCCTTCTTCTCCTTTCTCTTCTGCTCCTTCCCCTTTTCCTTCTTCTCCTTCTCCTTCTCTTCCTCCTCCTCCTCCTCCTCCTCCTCCTTCTTTCTTCTTCTTCTTCTTCTTCTTCTTCTTCTTCTTCTTCTTCTTCTTCTTCTTCTTCTTCTTCTTCTTCTTCTTCTTCTTCTTCTTCTCCTCCTCTTCCTTCTTCTTCTTCTCCTTCTTTTTCTTTTCCTTTTTCTTCGTTTTATTTTCCTTTTGCTTTTTTTTCTTCTTCTCCTTATTTTTTTTTCTGAATACATCAAAAAAATCTTTTAGAGGTGAATATATATATATGTGTGTGTGTGTGTGTTTATATATATATATATATATATATATATATATATATATATATATATATATACAATATATATATATATATACAATATATATATATAAATATATATATATATATAAATATATATATATATAAATATATATATATATATATATATATATATATATATATATATGTATATATATATATATATATATATATATATATATATATATATATATATATATATATATATATATATATACGTCAATTACCCCTATGCTAAATAACACCTGGATCATCACAATTTAGATTTGATTCTATGTAATTTGATCACGGAATCAGTTTTATAAATTATGCATCATAAAATTGTGTAAATAATTTGCTTATATTTCATCAAATTGGCCAAGGTTCATTTGGAGTTACGTCTCTCTCTCTCTCTCTCTCTCTCTCTCTCTCTCTCTCTCTCTCTCTCTCTCTCTCTCTCTCTCTCTCTCTCTCTCTCTCTCTCTCTCTCTGTCTCTCCCTCTCTCTCTGTGTGTCTCTCTCTCTCTGTCTGTTTGTCTGTCTGTCTGTCGGTCTGTCGGTCTGTCTGTCTCTCTCTTTCTCTCCGTCCCTATCGTTATTTCTACCACCGTCATATTTCCATATCTCTCACCCCCCAGTTTTCTCATTATAGCCACGCTCGTACATCTGGCAAGGAGCAGGCCTGCGCTGGCTGGCGTACACCCAAATATGTCACTTCGGGTAAAGGCGATCGTACAGATTCCCGACCTGAGCAGAATATTAGCCGCACTTACACCTGTTTAAACATCACACCTTAACACTCTGCTTTGATAAATTTAAACCAAGACATCAAAATCTATTCACAGAGGAGTCAGATTTAACCTTCTCCGTCATGTTCACAAAATAGTCAAATCTTAGGTTACACGAGCCTATATATACATATCTCCGTTTATTTTGTTTGTGTACGTAAGCACTGCGCTACACATGGTATATTCCCACATACGCAGGAAATAATTACCATGCCATTATTAAATCACCGGCGATTCTAATAAAAACAAATATACGAATAAACAAAAAATAAAATTCAAGTAAAAAATTTGTCTAAGCTCGTAGCCCTTTCCCGCCGGCTTCGATGCCTCCGCCTCAGTTGCCAAATTTCTTTTTTTTCTCATAATTCGAGTCACCTGAGGCCTGAAAGTGACAACGAGAACACGAATTAATATTTACAAATTGATGAAGACTTTGAACGGATGTCACTCGTGTCATCTAAGATCGGAATGAAGTTACTGATTATAGATTTAGGAAATGGAATGCAGTCTTGGTTGGCATATCCATATAAGGAAGGTTTTGATAAGCCTGTTGCTTTGGCTTTCGTAATATCGACAAAATTGGGATGACATCAAAGCTCTGTTAATTAAATGTCACAGAAGTGCCATCTTGAGAACTGTACCGAGATATTAGATCATTAACGAAAGAGTTATTAGTGCCTTTGTTATTTTTAAAAGTAAGAAAGGTAAATGTCTGTTTGTCTTAATTTTCCTTTATCCTTTTATATATTACTATAGTAGTAGTATTTATATAATTATAAAATTTCTATAATTTTCTGATTAATCTTTTCCCTTCCTTTTCCTCTGTTTTAAACTTTATTATGTCATTTCATTTTTTTCTTTTCATTATTCCGACGCTCCCTCTTTTATTCTCTCTCCCCTCACTTTCTCTCCTCTCTTTCCCCCCGCTTCCCCTCTCTCCCATCTCCTTTTCGCTTATCTCTCTTCTTTCTCTCTCTTTTCTCTCACTCCCTTTTTCTTCTTTCCCATCTCTTTTTCGTCTCTCTCTCTTCTTTCTCTCTCCTCTATCCCTTTTATTTTTCACCTCTCTCTCTCCCATTTATTTTTCATCTCTCTCTCTCTCTTTCTCTCTCTCCCATCTCTCTTCCACATCTCTCTCTTCTTTCTCTCCCCCTTTTCTCTCTCTCTTCTCTCTCTCTCTCTCTCTCTCTCTCTCTCTCTCTCTCTCTCTCTCTCTCTCTCTCTCTCTCTCTCTCTCTCTCTCTCCCTCTTTCTCTCTCTTCCATCTCTTTTCATCTCATCCTTTGACCTAAACTCGTGTACTTAACATCTATAAAACGTCGTTGCTATGCCTATCAGCTATTTCTTTCACCTATTTACTATTTCCTTCACCTATTTACTATTTCCTTCACCTATGTCCATCTGCTGTTTCCTTCACCTATGCCCGTTTACCACTTCTTTCACCTATGCCCGGTTACTTTTTCCTTCACATATTCCCGTTTACTATTTCTTTCACCTATTTACTATTTCCTTCCCCTATGTCCATCTGCTGTTTCTTTCACCTATGCCCGTTCCTATTTCCTTCACCTATTTACTATTTCCTTCCCCTATGTCCATCTGCTGTTTCTTTCACCTATGCCCGTTCCTATTTCCTTCACCTATTTACTATTTCCTTCCCCTATGTCCATCTGCTGTTTCTTTCACCTATGCCCGTTCCTATTTCCTTCACCTATTTACTATTTCCTTCCCCTATGTCCATCTGCTGTTTCCTTCACCTATGCCCGTTTACCACTTCCTTCACATATTCCCGTTTACTATTTCTTTCACCTATTTACTATTTCCTTCACCTATGCCCGTTTCTATTTCCTTCACCTATTTACTATTTCCTTCACCTATTTACTATTTCCTTCACCTATTTACTATTTCCTTCACCTATTTACTATTTCCTTCACCTATTTACTATTTCCTTCACCTATTTACTATTTCCTTCACCTATTTACTATTTCCTTCACCTATTTACTATTTCCTTCACCTATTTACTATTTCCTTCACCTATTTACTATTTCCTTCACCTATTTACTATTTCCTTCACCTATTTACTATTTCCTTTACCTATTTACTATTTCCTTCACCTATTTACTATTTCCTTCACCTATTTACTATTTCCTTTACCTATTTACTATTTCCTTCACCTATTTACTATTTCCTTCACCTATTTACTATTTCCTTCACCTATTTACTACTTCCTTCACCTATTTACTATTTCCTTCACCTATTTACTATTTCCTTTACCAATTTACTATTTCCTTCACCTATGCCCATCTGCTGTTCCCTTCACCTATTTACTATTTTCTTTACCAATTTACTATTTCCTTCACCTATTTACTATTTCCTTCACCTATGCCCATCTGCTGTTTCTTTCACCTATGCCCGTTCCTATTTCCTTCGCCTATTTACTATTTCCTTCACCTATGTCCATCTGCTGTTTCCTTCACCTATGCCCGGTTACTTTTTCCTTCACCTATGAGAGGTGAATGCCCTACCCCCCCCCTACCCCCACACACACACACTCAAAAAAGATAGATAAAAAAGATAAAAAGATAAATAAATAAACTTCTAAGGCGTGTACCTGTCAATCCTGCCCATTACTGTGGGTAGAACGGTGTGTGTACGTATGTGTGTGTAGGAGGGGGGGGGGTTATGTGGGTATGTGGGGGGGCGGATATGTGTACTCATGTGTGTGTGTGTAGAGGGGGGGGGGTATGTGGGTATGTGGGGGGTGGGGCGGATATGTGTACTCATGTGTGTGTGTGTAGAGGGGGGGGGGGTTATGTGGGTATGTGTGGGGGGGCGGATACGTGTGCTTGTGTGTGTGTGTGTGTGTGTGTGTGTGTGTGTGTGTGTGTGTGTGTGTGTGTGTGTGTGTGTGTGTGTGTGTGCGTGTGTGTGTGTGTGTGTGTGATAAAGATACGGCAAATAAACAAACACTTTTCAACATAAAAAATTGTAGAAGAAAACACTTAATTAATCATCTCATGACACCCCCCCCCCCCTCACCTCAACCCCCGCGCCCACCCCACCCCGCCCATATCACCCTTTACTCCCCCCCCCCCCTATCCTAATGCCTACTCTGAAGCCTAACGCACCCTCACTCTAACCCTCACCCTCACTCTCACCTTCACCCTCACCCTCACTCTCACCTCCCACCCTTACCCTCACCCAATCTCACCCTCACTCTCACCCTTACCCTCATCCTCACTCTCACCTTCACTTTCACCTTCACCTCCAACCCTCACACTCACCCTCACCTTCACCTTCACCTTCACCCTCACCCTCACTCTTATCCTCACCCTCACCTTCACTCTCATCTTCACTCCACCCTCACCTTCACCTTCACCCTCACCCTCACTATCACCCAATCTCACCCTCATTCGATCACACCCTCACCCTCAGTCCACCCTCACATTCACCTTCCACCCTCACCCTCACCCTTACCCTCATTCCACCACACCCTCACCCTCACTCTCACACTCACCTTCACCTCCCACCCTCACCCTCACCCTCACCCTCACCCTTACCCTTACTCCACCCTCACCCTCACCCTCATTCCACCACACCCTCACTCTCACCCTCACCCACTCCCTCACCCTCATTCCACCACACCCTCACCCTCACCCTCACCCTTACTCCGCCCTCACCCACGCCCGGAACTTCGGCGTAACTTCCCAGGTGCGGGCGGAAGGTCAAGGTCGGGCGTGGGGGGAGGGGAGGGAGGGAGGGAGGGGGGGGGGTGAGAAGCAGTGAGTCAGTTCGGGTGTTGTCGGTGCGCGGTCGGTCGGGGGAGGAGGGGAGGGGGGGGGGGAGGAGGGAGGGGAAGAGGAGGGAGAGGGGGGGGGGAGGGGGGAGGGAGGAGGAGGGAAGGGGGGAGGGGGGAGGGAGGGGGGAGGAAGATGGTGAGGGAGGAGTTAGGAGGGAGATGGGAGGAGGAAGGAGGGAGATGAGAGGAGGAGGAAGGGAGTCGGGAGAGAGGGAGGAGGGAGGGAGGGGAGAGAGGAGGGAGAGAGGAAGGAGGGAGGGGGGAAGGGCCGTGAAAACGAGGCTGAGAAAATTCCCTTGGAAATGCAGGTCAGGGAGGTCAAGGGGGTGAGAGGGGGAGGAGGGGAGGGAGGGAAGGGAGATGGGAGGGGGAGGTGAGGGAAGGGAAGAGGAGGGGGTGAGAGGGGGAGGGGGAGGGAGGGAAGGACGAAGGGAAGAGGAGGGGAAGTAAGGGAGAGGAAGAGAAGGGAGGACAATGGGGGAGAGGGGAAGGGGAAAGGGAGGAGGGAGGGGAGATGAGAAGGAGAGGAGAAGGGGGAGGAGGAAGGTGGAGGTGAGGGAAGGGTGACGGGGTGGAAGGGAGAAGGGAGAGGTGAGAGATGATGGAGAGAGAGGGAGGGGGAAGGTAGGGGGAAGGAAGAAGAAAGGACAGATGAAGAAAGAGGGAGGGAAGGGAGAAGGGAGAGGGAAGGGTTGATAAGGTAGGGAAGGGTGGAAGGGGGTGGGTAAGAAGAAGGGGGAAGGGGAGGAGGGAGGATGAGAGAGGAAAGGATTAAGGAATGGAGAATGGAAGACAGGGTGAAGGAGAAAGGGAAGGGAAGGGGGGAGGGGGAAAGGGGGAAGGGAGGGTGGATGGGAAGGGGGAGGGGAGAGTGGATATAAAATAAAGGAAGGAGAGAGGAAGATGAAATAAAGTAAGGAGTGAGGGAGATCAAATAAAGGAAGGAGGGAGGGAGATAAAGAACGGAGTTGAGAGCGAAGAGGGAGACAGAAAAGGGAGGAAGCAAGGAGGAAGGGGAGAAGTGAGAGGAAAGAAGGAGGGAAAGAAAGAGAAAGGCACTGAGGGAGAGGGGGAAGGGGGGGGGCAGAGGGGGGGGGGATTCAAGGTGAGACAGAGGGAGAGTCATCACAAGAAAATTGCATGTATGCGCATTACATGTATGTGCATGTGTGAGATACAAATATAGACAATGTATATATATATATATATATATATATATATATATATATATGTATGTATGTATGCATGTATGTATGTATAAAACTATCTATTTCTTTATCTGTTTATGTATATATGTGTGCGTGTGTGTGTGTGTGCGTGTGTGTGTGTGTGTGTGTGTGTGTGTGTGTGTGTGTGTGTGTGTGTGTGTGTGTGTGTGTGTGTGTGTGTGTGTGTGTGTGTGTGTGTGTGTGTGTGTGTGTGTGTGTGTGTGTGTGTGTGTGTGTGTGTGTGTGTGTGTGTGTGTGTGTGTGTGTGTGTGTGTGTGTGTGTGTGTGTGTGTGTGTGTGTGTGTGTGTGTGTGTGTGTGTGTGTGTGTGTGTGTGTGTGTATAAGCATATGCAAATATGAATATGAAGAGATGCACCCATCCACACGTAAGCAAATCCCTCCACAGATGCAAGCATATTCACTTAAGCCTCTCCTACTCAACCGAACACAACGAATATTCGAAAACGGACACTTGAAGCCGAGCAGTTTTCCTTTGCACTTATTTGCGGTCGAGTCGCCTACGCATTGGCCATTGCTTTTGTTTTCCCAGTCATCCAAATCGCTTACGAAGGACTTATAATAGATTGAATATCAGAAATACTGAAACAGAGGCGGAAAACATTTCGAGAAAAACAAACGATATTTTTGGCGAGGCGAAGTAGGCCATTCAGCTGTGTCCGAATCCCCGGATGACGTGACGGCGTGGGCTTCGGCATTTTTACTGGTTGTCGAGAACGATGGCACTTACTTTTGGGTCCGTTCTGTCAACATCATCGTCTTGCCAATACTGTTATAATCATTATATTTAACTCTACAATATCGTCATTGTTATTATTATCACAAAATCTTAATTGTTTTGATTACTATTATCCATACATCATTTTCATAATTGGAATTATTGCCACTGCGTAGTAATCACCTCCGTACATTATATATTGTGACTGCAATCAATCCATGACAGCATCGCCATTATCCTTCACGAACAAGCATACAAAACAGTGGCTTAGAGGAGACATTTTTTTCCCTCGCAAGCTTTAGCGTACAAATCTCTTGTCGGCAACATGCAAATTAATTGGAGACAATCTTACTTTCATAAAAAATATATAACATTTTCGTCAATAAATTTAGAACAGAGCATAAACAAAGGTAGAATTTTACTCTATGAAAAAGTCTTTGTCTTAATCACAGCAGGGAATACGGACGAAGGGGGAGGGGCTTGTCTGTCCATTACGTGATTGGTTGTTATGAAAAAAAGGGGAGGAGCTTGTGTATATATCAATAATAATAATAAAAAAGAGAACGGTCTTGTCTGTGAATTAATTGATTGGTTGTTATAATAAGAGGGAAGGATCTTGGTCTTCATATTAATTGATTGATTGGGTCCTTTAAAAAAAGGGAAGATCTTGTACATCCATTAATTAATCGGTTGAATCTACAGAGTGACAGATCATATAAATAATCTAAAAGTTATTGAATCTGAGCCCACTTTCAACCACAACACAAACTAAACAAACAATGCAATCTAACAACAAACAAATATCAACTAAACTAAGCAACACGATCCGCTATATCACAGAAAAAAGAAAGAAAAAAAAAGGAGAGAGAGAGAGAGAGAGTGGAAAAAAGGAAGACATACATATATATGTATTTATATATATATACATATATGTATATATAGACATAAATAGATATACATAAATATACATATACACATATGTATACAGAGAAAGAGATAAAAATAGAGATAGACAGAGACCAAAAAATGAGAAAAAGAAAGAAAACAAAACAAAGAATAAAAAACAAAATACACAAAGAAAGAATGAAAGACCGAAAAAAAACTTTTACAAGACCAACAACCCCGGCTAATTCTGTTTCGCCGCCATTCCTATGTCGAAGGACTTGGCATCGCGATCTAATGTCTGGACACGCGAGGGAGGGAGGGAAGGAGGGAGAGGAGAGGAGAGGAGAGGAGAGGAGAAGGGGGAGAGGGAGAGGGAGAGGAGAAGAGGGAGAGGGAGAGGAAGACGAAGAGGGAGAGGGAGGGAGGGAGGGAGAGAGGGAGATGGATAGGAAGAGGGAGGGAGGGAGAGGAGAAGGGGGAGATGGAAAGGAAGAGGAAAGGAGGGAGGAAGAGCAGGAGGGGGAGAAGGATAAGAAGAGGAGAAGGAGGAGAGGGATAGGAAGAGGGAGGGAGGGAGTGGGAGAGGGAGAGGAGAAGGGATAGGAAGAGGAAAAGGGGGAGAGGAGGAGGGAAGGAGGGAGGGAGGGAGGAAGAGGAGAAGGGGAAGAGGGAGAGGAAGAGGGAGGGAGGGAGAGGAAGAGGGAGGGAGAGATAGGAAGAGGAGAAGGGATAGGAAGAGGGAGGGAGGGAAGGAGGAAGAGGAGAAGAGGAAGAGGGAGGGAGGGAGAGAGAGAGGAAGAGGGAGGGAGAGGAAGAGGAGAAGGGGGAGAGGGAGAGGGAGGGAGGGAGGGAGGGAGATGGATAGGAAGAGGGAGGGAGGAAGAGGAAGAGGAAGAGGGAGGGAGAGGAGAAGGGGGAGAGTAAGAGGAAGAGGGAGGCAGGGAGGGAGATGGATAGGAAGAGGGAGGGAGGGAGAGGAGAGAATGGGGAGAGGGAGAGGAAGAGGGAGGAAGAGGAGAAAGGGGAGAGGGAGAGGGGGAGGAAGAGGAGAAGGATAGGAAGAGGGAGGGAGGGAGAGGAGAAGGGGGAGAGGGAGGGAGGGAGGGAAAGAGAAAGGGAAGTGGAGAGTGAGAGGGAAAAAAGAAGGGAGGGAGGGAAAGAGAAAGGGAAGTAGAGAAGGAAGGAGAGAGTGAGACAGAAAAGGAAGGAAGGAGGGAGGTAGGAATATAAGGTAGAGAGAGAGGGAAAGAGAAGCGGAAGTGGAGAGGGAAAAGGAAGGAGGGAGGGGAAGAGAGTAAGAGGGAGGGAGGCAGGGAGAGGAGGGGAGGGAAGAGAGAAGGAGAGGGGAGGAAGAGAGGAAGGAAGAAAACCAGAAACAAGGAAAGAGGGAGAGAAAAAAAAGAAAAAATAGACTCAAACAGAAAAATAAAGAATAAAGTAAAAAGCGAGACAAAGAAAGAAGAAAAGAAGAAAGAAAAATAGGAAGACAGCGAAGGAAGGAACCTGACTTACTTCCCTCCTACTACAAGGAAGACAGAGATGGAGGCAACACACTTCCCACTGCACCGTAAACAACACAGGAGAGCAAGGTTAATAGGTAGAAGGGGGAATAGCGTGGTTTTGACGTTAATCGCTGGTTTTGGGTTTCTCTTCACGCAGTTTCCGGTTCTGTGGGTTGCTTAGTGTCTGATTTCACATAAGGAAGGGTTTTAGGGTTTATGGTACAAAGGGATCATAATCGTTTTTTTTTTTTTTTTTTTTTTTTTTTTTTGCTTCTTCTTCGTCTTATTCTTTGTTTTTGTGTCCCTGTTCCTCTACTCGTCTTCCTTTTTTTCATTTTCTTTTTCTTCTTCTTCTTCTAATCCTCTTCTTTTTTCGTTTTTCGTCTAATCTTCATTCTCCATCTCTTAACCAATTTATTTATTTTTCCTCTCATCCTCCCACCTCTTCTCCTCCCCCTATTTCCTCTTACCTCCTTTATCCTCATATCTCTCACTTCCTCTTCCATAGACGAACCGCACCTCATCTCTCCCCCGTCTTCCCCCCTCCCCCATCTACCCCCCTCTCCCTCTCCCCTCCCCCTCCCCCTACTCCCTCCCCCCCTCCCCCGTCTTCCCCCCTCCACCTCCCCCTCTCCCCCCTTCTCCCCGTCTCCCTCCCCCCCTCCCCCGTCTCCCTCTCCCCCCTTCTCCCTCCCCCATCTCCCCAATCTCCCCCATCTTCCCCCCCTCCCCCCTTCTCCCTCCCCCTCCCCCGTCTCCCTCCTTCCCTCCCTCCCCCCTTCTCCCTCCACCCTGCAGAAGGTCGCACGCTGTGTCACGGGACCTTCGCCAAAGTGGAAGAGCAGGGCGTTCCTCTTCGCGATGACGCATGCTGGAGGACAGCGGTCGGACCTCGATCAGAACAGGACCCCAGGTGTAGGGTTGGGGGGTGGAGGGGGTTGGGCGGGTTGGGGATGGGATGGGGGGTGGGGGGGGTGTTGGGCGGGTTGGGGGAGGGGGTTGGGGGTTGGGCGGGCTAGGGGTTGGGGGGGTTGGGCGGGTGAGGGGGTGTTGGGCGGGCTGTGGGAGGGATGGGGGTGTTGGGCTGGGGTGGGGGTGTTGGGCGGGCTGTGGGAGGCGGGTTGACGGGAAGGGAGGGAGGTGGGGTGTGTTTGTGTGTGTTGGCGTTATTGGCATTGTCTTGTTTTCGTTATTGGTGTTGCTGTTTTGAGTTTGTGTGAATTTGAGTGTGTTTGTGTGTGTGTTTGTTCAATTGAAATTGAGAGGGTGTGTGTTTGTGTAATTGAAACTGAGTGTGTTCGTGTGTGTTTGTGTATGTGTGTTTGTTTGTGTTACTGAATTTGAGTTTGTGTGTGTGTGTTTGCGTAATTGAACTTGAATGTGGGTGTGGGTGTGGGTGTGGGTGTGGGTGTGGGTGTGTTTGTGTAATTAAACTCGAATGTGTATGTGCTCACCTTTACCCTCATGTTTGTCCCTTAACTAGCCACCAAGACGCCCACGAGAGAAGCCACCGCACAGACCCCGATCGACACGGGCGTCGACGATCTAAAACTGACTCCCTGATCCGCCCGCAACTATGTCAGCGAAGGCAGAAGACGGCCGCCCACGGAATCGCATGGGCGTTTCACTTATTTCAGGGGCTAAGTATACCGAGAAAAGATTATGTGATTAAGCCTGGCTATTTTGGTCGAACGCAGAAATGCATTTTTTTTTTTTTAACTAGATTTAGAGGATGATTAAATATTGCAGGTCAAGGTGTATGTGAACATGTATATATGTTTGTGTGTGTGTTTGTGTTTGTGTGATAAACTAAAAGCATCCTTTCGTAATATAGCATGTCTTAATCATATAATCGCTAGTGTTATAACCAGCCATTCACATATATATATTCACACATATATATTTACACATATATATGTATATATATATATATATATATATATATATATATATATATATATATCAATACATATATACATAAATATATATATATACATATATATATATATATATATATATATATATATATACATACACATACATACGTGCATAAATATATGTGTATATATATATATATATATATATATATATATATATATATATATATATATATATATCAATACATACATACATGCATAAATATATATATATATATATATATATATATATATATATATATATATATATATATATATACGATAGATAGGTTGGTAGGTAGGTATATGGATGCATATGTAGATAAAGTATATATGTACATATATATATATATATATATATATATATATATATATATACATATATGTATATATATACATACATACATACATACGTACATACATGCATCCATCCATATATATATATATATATATATATATATATATATATATATATATATATATATAGGGCGAGAGAGAGTGACTGACAGAGACGAAGACAGGATGAGCCCAACTATTTCTGAACATGAGATGGCATCATTAGCATCATATTCCCTCCGAATGCCCCCCCCCCCCCCCATCAACATGACACAGCTTCCCCATCATGTTCATATGTTACCCACGTGTCCCATTTCTCATGAAACCGGCAGGTGTGGGGGACATTCCCACATCCCTCATAGATAAATAGGGCCTTTAAATGCCATTACGATTAAGTATGCAGTTGGCCAGTTATGTTGGATATGTGGTCGTGTATGATTTGTGAAGTTGAGTGGTCGTATTTCGTTTCCATGTGGTCAAAATGTTAAAAAAAAAAATTATGGCGTGGGTGTGCATGCGGGAGTGAATGATTAATCTAAATGGAACAGAATAATAAAAGATATTAAATGGATGGTTGGCTACTTCCTGTCTTCTTTGTTAAAAGGTTTTATTGGTCTCAAAATGTATACTATGTTCTTGGAACTTGGACCTTATTAATAACTAATTAAAGTGGATTTTTTCCTTTCATTCTATTTAAAAAAATGATGAAAATAAACTCAAAAATATTATAAGCACGTAAAAATAATAACGATAGATAAACAATTAAATGATTCGAAATAATAATAATGTACAAGTAAACGAATAATTCAAAAGAATAACAGCTAAACAAACAAATAATTCAAAACAAATAATATCATAAATAAATCATTCAGAACAATAACAATACATCAACACACAAACCCTTTACAAGACGCCACAAAAAAAAAAAAAAAAAAAAAAAAAAACGCATGAGTCACCCCTTAACCGTCACCTCGGCAACTCAAGGGAAACCGAGCAGGTCAGAGTCCACGGAACAGGTCAGCTCGTCGCCCTCACAGGTCATGGGGGTGAATGACGGGCCGCCTTCACACGAGGGAGCTGCATTAACCTCGCCTTGGCCTTCACCGTTCGTCTGTTTCCTCAACGGGTGCTTGGTGAAACGGGTGAAGGTTTCAGAAAAAAGGAGAAAAAAAAAATACTTACGTATCCCCTTCGGTGTTGTTATAAAAGACGTGTGTTGTTGTTACTTACCTGGAAGGAAATGGGAAGATAATTTAGTAAAACAGAATAAGGATGAATCGATTATCAAAGTGAAAGAAGGAAGAAATCTAAGATGAAAGTAAAGATGATGAATATGATCATGAATGCTAGAAACCTAATATCATTTTTACTAATACTCATAATTGCTGTTACAATGATTTCATTGTCATTTGTCATAAGACAACTTTTGAAACTTCATAGCATATCTTGTGAAAGAGAGACAAATAATAATATTAACCATAATATAGCATGCATTTAATGTTTCAAAACTCTGCGGGTTCTACACACCACTTTCAATGCGGTACATTTGCTAAAAGAAAAAAAAAAACAATAACATCCATATATACATCATATAGAGGCCAATAAATTACATAATCCTTATTACAACGATTTTTGTGATCAAATAACAAAGACACGGAATATAAAGCCAAAATATGAAACAATTTCGAAAGGGAAAGAAAATTAAGAAAGTTTCCCCTCCTCGAAGACCAGTTTTCTTTGAAGGCTCTTTTCGGCGCCCTTCCCTCTTCTTGCCAAACTGAAGCCCTTTTTCCCTTCTCATTACATAAAAAATTTCAAATTCAAAATTCACGAATTGACACTTCAAAAAGCGCTCAAAAATTATTAAAACAAGACAAAAATCCATTCATCAAAAATACAAAATTGTAGAGGAGTTACAAGGTTATTCCTAAATTTAACCTATGAAAGGGGGAACCAACAAACTAACTTTTATAAATAACTAGTCTATTTTGAAGGGCTGCCAGATGCTATGGTCATACAGTACGTGTCAGCCAGATTTGCCTCAAGGTGCATTATTACTTTTTTTTTCATTAGAGTCTGTTTGTCATTATGAACATGTGTGAGTGAGTGCGTTTGTGTGTTCGTCATGGAAACATCTGGTTAATACTTCACTT
>NC_091584.1:4233976-4238976 GCF_042767895.1 Penaeus vannamei | reverse complement strand
GGTGGGTGGGTGTTTGGCTGTACAGGTGGAGGGAAGGAGGGAGGGAGGGTGGGTGGGTGGGTGGGTGGGTGGGTGGGAGGGAGGGAGGAGGGAGGGAGGGAGGGAGGGAGGGGGGGAGGGAGGGAGGGAGGGAGAGGGTGGGTGGGTGTTTTCGGCTGAACAGGTGGAGGGAAGGAGGGAAGGAGGGAGGGAGGGAGGGTGAGGGTGTGGGTGTGGGTGTGGGTGTGGGGGTGGAGGTGGGTGGGTGGGTGGGTAGGAAGGAGGGAGGAGGAGGGAGGGAGGAGGGAGGGAGGGAGGAGTGGGAGGGGAGGAGGAGGTGGGTGGGTGGATGTGGGTGTGGGTGGGTGTGTTTGTGTGTGTGTGTGTTTGTGAGTGTGTGTGTGTATTCCTGGTAAGCATTCTGTAGCTTATACATCTTTCGTGTATTTTTTGTTAAGCGATTTATTTATTTGTTTGTTTTGAATATCCGTGTTTCTCGTGTGTGTTTTTGTTTGTCTGTATGTTTGTTTTAATTAATGGATTACTTTTGCATTTTTTATTCTTTTTTTATTTATGGATTTCTGAACTTTTATTATGAACTATATTATGTGTCTTACATATATGCGAAATTATATATATGCATATAAACATACATAGCACGCATCTATTTCAGAACATATACCTATAAAAATGCTATATATTTTCTGAAACCACTATCTTAAAACGAATCAAACTTTAATTAAACGGGTTTTACGCCTCATTTCGAACCCCGGTTCCGAACCACTGACCAACCGCGGTTCGTTCAAACAACTTCGAAACATCTGTTCGAGTTCAAACAACTTTCTGTTGTTCCGTCATCACAACCAGCGTTTTTTTTTTTTTTTTTTTTTAATCACATGTACAATCTTCCTGTCCATAGACTGTTTATTGTTCATATCCTCCTCCCTCCCCTCCCTCTCTTCCCCCTCCCTCTCCTCCCCAACTTACCTACAACACCCCACTGCCTCCTCCCCCCTCCCTCTCTTCCCCAACTTCCCTACAACACCCCCTCCATCCTCCCCCTTCCCCCTTCTCCCTCTCCCTCCCAACTTCCCTACAACACCCCCTCCCTCCTCCCCCTCCCCCTCCTCTACACTCACATACATCCTCCCCAACTATTCTACAACATCCTCCCTCCCTCCCCCTCCTCCCCCTCCTCCCCTCCCCAACTTACCTACAACACCCTCCCTCCCTCCCCTCCCCTTCCCCCTCCTCCCCAACTTCCCTACAACACCCCCTCCCTCCTCCCCCTTCCCCCTCCTCCCCCACTCACATACCTCCTTCCCCAACTTCCCTACAACACCCCTCCCCCTCCCCCCATCTTCACTCTTCACGCCCACAGCGGTACAATAACAGCCACCCATACACAACCAACAGTGCCTAACAGTGCCTGACAACCGCCCACCAGAAGACACCCCTGTCCCCCTTCCCCCTTCCCCCTTCCCCCACCGTCCACCGCCCACGCCAGGCTCCCTCACGTGCCTAACAGTGCCTGACAACGCCCACCAGAAGACACCCCTCCCCCTTCCCCCTCTCCCCTCCCCCCACCGCCCACCAGAAGACACCCTCCCCCTCCCTCCCCTCCCCTTCCCCCTTCCCCACCGCCCACGCCAGGCTCCCTCACGTGCCTAACAGTGCCTGACAACGCCCACCAGAAGACACTCCTCCCCCCTCTGCCTGACAACGCCCACCAGAAGACACCCTCCCCTTCCCCCTTCCCCTTCCCCCTTCCCCCACCGCCCACGCCAGGCTCCCCTCACGTGCCTAACAGTGCCTGACAACGCCCACCAGAAGACACCCTCCCCCCTCTGCCTGACAACGCCCACCAGAAGACACCCTCCCCCTTCCCCCTCCCCACTCCCCCCACCGCCCACCGCCCACGCCAGGCTCCCTCACGTGCCTAACAGTGCCTGACAACGCCCACCAGAAGACACCCCATCCCCCTTCCCCCTTCCCCCTCTCCCCTCCCCACCGCCCACCAGAAGACATCCTCCCCCGCCCCCTTCCCCCCTTCCCCTACCGCCCACGCCAGGCTCCCTCACGTACGCCCACGTGTCGCGCCGCGCCCACAACGTCTTTCTTACAACGTTACAATGAGCCCAGGCCGGAAATTCGGAGCCTGTGTCGGATATATAACGAACCCTGATTCGCTGGAGGAAAAAGGGGGTTGTCTCTGGTCCGGTATAAGGGCTCTTTCAACACCCTTATACAGGAGATCAGGTTCTTCGTTCTTACGGGCTGGTCTGCCGGGCTGTGGGCTTAGATTTTTTGTACTGTGATATATTGCAGCGCTATTAGAAATGCAGCGCTATTAGAAATGTTGATTTATAATTAAATTAATTAACGTCTTCAAACATACACATAGACGCGCATACACATACACACGCGCAGATACTCACGCACACACACACACACAAACACACACACATACGCACGCACACACAACCAAACAAACAACCACACACACACAAACGCAACCACAACCACACACACACCTCCCCTCAAACACACTCCATCCACCCCCCCTCCACCTCCCCCTTCCCCTCCCTCCCCCTCCCTTCCTTCCCTCCCCATCACCCAACCACGCAAACAAACAAAACAAACAAGTCCACAACACGTCTATGTTTCAGCGGCGCCCAGCATTATGACGTCACGTGCCGGTCGGTGCTTCACAAAGGCTTGAATCATAACCCTTTTTGTGACGTCACTTCCTCCTCATACCGGCTGATCTGTGTACTTCCTGGCACTCATTCCGGCACTCGTGGCCTCGCTCAGTGCCGCTTGTTTGTCGGGGTAATTCTCTCTCTTTTTTAGTTCTTTTTTTTTGTTTGTTTGACTGTTCACTCGTTTATTTATTTATTTGTTTATTATGTGTCTCTCGCGATCTTGGCTTGGCTTGTTTGTCAGGATATTCTCTTTTTTAACTTATTTACTTGTTTACTTTGAATATTTATCACTTTATTAATTTCTATTCATTTATTTACTTGTTTAATTTGCTTGACTGTTCACCCTTTCATTGATCTATCATTTATTCATTTTGTGTCTCCCACGATCCTTTGTCAGGGAAATTCTCTAGTTTTTTATTCATTTATTTGCTTTCTTTGTCTATCTATTCACCCATTTATTTATTTATTTCTCCCTTTCATTCTCTCTTGTTTAATTAATTGATTTGCTTTCTTTGTCTATCTATTCACCCATTTATTGAATTATTTATTTCCCCCTTTCATTCTCTCTTGTTTAATTCATTTATTTGCTTTCTTTGTCTATCTATTCACCCATTTATTGATTTATTTATTTCCCCCTTTCATTCTCTCTTGTTTAATTAATTGATTTGCTTTCTTTGTCTATCTATTCACCTATTTATTGATTTATCTATTTCCACCTTTCATTCTTTTATTCATTTCCCCCCTTTCATTCATTTATTCATTTTGTGTCTCCCACGACCTTGTCTCGGTGCCACACGTGGTTTGGCTAAAGAAATTATCGTAATTATCTTTGTCTCTGTTTTTCCTTTTACTTGTTTTATGAAGTGAATCATCGTTTTATTTACTTATCTATTTAATTTGTGGTTCTCTTGTTCTCGCCTCGATGATGCACGTGGCTTGATTTATTCGTAATTGTTATTTTTACTTATTTATTCGTTTTATTTATGAATTTATTTATCCATTCATTTACTTGTCTATCTATTAATATGTTTTATTATTATTAAATTTTTAAATCTCGGTGCCGCACGTAAATTTAAAAACAAGATTAAGAAAACGCTATGGAAAAAAATCAACATACTAACAAACAAACAAACAAACAATCAGCTTACTAACCCTAAGCAGCTTCAACACCCCCCCCTCCCCTTTCCCTCCACCCACCCTAGCACCCCCCCACCCCTCCCTCCACCCGCCCTTGCACCCCCACCCCCTCGCACCCCCCACCCCCCACCCGCCCTCCCTCCCTCCTTCCCTCCACCCGCCCTCGACCCCCCCAACCCCTCCCTCCCTCCACCCACCCCCGTCGGCCCCACCCACCCCCCGTCAGTCCAACCCCCCCGTTTTTCACCGGAACCCCCGAGCCATAACATTTCGGGCTCATCTTCCTAAGCCGTTTTCTGGGAATGAAGCCTCGGTTTGGGGGCTTCAGCGCTTCCACGGAATGGAATGATGATCGTTGTACCTTCTCTCTCTCTCTCTTTCTATCTCTTTCTCTCTCTTTATTTTTTTATTCTCTCTCTCTGATCTCTTTTTTGCTTTCTCATTCGTTCTCGTTCACTTTCTCTCACTCGTTCTCGCTCTCTCTCGTTTTCTCTCTCTCTCTCTCTCTCTCTCTCTCTCTCTTCTCTCTCTCTCTCTCTCTCTCTCTCTCTCTACTCTCTCTCTCTCTCTCTCTTCTCAACTTATTCCCTCCTCCTTTCTTCTCCCTCTCTCTCCATCTACCTCTCTTTCTTTCCTCCCTTCTCCCATCCCTCTCTCTCTCTCTCTCTCTCTCTCTCTCTCTCTCTCTCTCTCTCTCTCTCTCTCTCTCTCTCTCTCTCTCTCTCTCTCGCTTTCTCTCTCATTCCGTCGCACCCTCTCCCCATCTACCTCCCCTTTCTTTCCTCCTTTCTCCCATCCCCCCTCTCTCTCTCTCACTTCTCTCTCTCTCATTCCGTCGCACCCTCTCTCCATCTACCTCCCTTTCTTTCCTCCTTTCTCCCATCCCCCCTCTCTCTCTCTCTCGCCCTTTCTCTCTCTATTCCGTCGCACCCTCTCTCCATCTACCTCCCTTTCTTTCCTCCCTTCTCCCATCCCCCCTCTCTCTCTCTCGCTTTCTCTCTCATTCCGTCGCACCCTCTCTCCATCTATCTCTCTTTCTTTCCTCCCTTCTCCCATCCCCCTCTCTCTCTCACTTTCTCTCTCTCTCTCTCTCTCTCTCTCTCTCTCTCTCTCTCTCTCTCTCTCTCTCTCTCTCTCTCTCTCTCTCTCTCTCTCTCTCTCTCTCTCTCTCTCTCTCTC
>NC_091584.1:4226476-4228976 GCF_042767895.1 Penaeus vannamei | reverse complement strand
GGAGAGGGAGGGAGGGAGGGATATGGAGGGAGGGAGTGGGAGAGGAAGGGAAGAGGGAGAGGGGAGGGAGGGAGGGAGGGAAGGAGAGGGAGGGAGGGAGTGGGAGAGGGAGGGAATGGGAGTGGGAGAGGGAGGGAGTGGGAGTGGGAGAGGGAGGGAGAGGGATGGAGGGAGGGAGTGGGAGAGGAAGGGAAGAGTGGGATATGGAGGGAGGGAGTGGGAGGAAGGGAGTGGGAGGGAGAGAGGGAAAGAGGGAAGGAGAGGGAGAGAGAGAGAGAGAGAGAGAGAGAGAGAGAGAGAGAGAGAGAAAAGAGAAAGAGAGAGAGAGAGATCGGGGCAGACAGAGTGGGGAGGGAGGGAGGGAGAGAGAGACTGAGAAAGAGAGAGAGAGAGAGAGAGAGAGAGAGAAGGAGAGAGAGAGAGAGAGAGAGAGAGAGAGAGAGAAAGAGAAAGAGACAGAGACAGAGAGACCGGAAGACAGACAGACAGACAGAGAGAGAGGGAGAGAGACAGATCGGAAGACATTCAGAGAGAAAGAGAGAGAACGAAAGAGACAAAGAGAGACCTATACACCATAGAGCCAAGAGAGACCGAGAGACCGACTGACCAAGAGACCGATAGACCGAGAGACCGAGAGACCGACAGACCGACAGACCGATTTTATACCCTTGAGAGAGACGAAGGTGTGGCAGGACGCTATGTATGGGCATTGGTGATGACGTCATTTCCCGACGTGATGAAGGCGCGGGAAAACGGTCGTGCGAGCTACGTTTTCTTTTCGTTTTCCTTGTTTTATTCTTGTTTTTATATGTTTTCTTTTGGTGTTTTTATCTCGTTTTCGTTTAGTCTTTCTTATTCCGTTTTCTTTTAGGTTTTCTTATCCCATTTTCTTTTAGCTTTTATATATATATTTTTTCTCTCATCCCATTTTCTTTTCGCTTTTATACCGTTTTCTTTTATTTTTCTCTTTATCCTGTTTTCTTTTAATTTACTCTTAGGTATTTTATTAAGCGAATCGTGTTTCTCATTTCGTGTATTATTTCATATGAGAATAATTACTTTAAATATTAAATATCTTTAAATATCTTCCGTATTACAACTTTTTATGATGAAAGTACAAGTGAGAACTTTGTGTGTTTGTCTGTGTTCGTGTGTGTGTGTGTGTGTTTGTGTGTGTGTGTGTGTGTTTGTGTGTGTGTGTGTGTGTGTGTGTGTGTGTGTGTGTGTGTGTGTGTGTGTGTGTGCGTGTGTGCGTGCGTGCTTGCGTGCGTGCGTGCGTGCGTGCGTGCGTGCGTGCGTGCGTGCTTGCTTGCGTGCGTGCGTGTGTTTCTGTGTGCGTGTGCGAGTGAGTTGGCGTTTGCGTGACAAACATCTCATATATTCGTGACTAACATCTAATACATTCCCATCCGTGACTAAAAACTCACGTATTTCCATTCGTGACTAATTCCTCGCACATTTTCATCCATTATTTCAATTATCATCTTATCCTTGACTCGCTATTCGTCATAAACCACCCAACACAGTTGCCAATGAACATCCGCGCTCGCCCTTGAAAACAAAAAAAGAAAAGAAAAAAGAAAGAAAGAAAGAAAAAAAAAACTTTGAAAAACGTCTTTTGAAAACGTCTTTTAAAACGTCTTTTAAAAAACGTTTTTTAGAAACGTCTTTGAAAAACATCTTTGAGAAACGTCTTTTTCTTTTAAAAACGTCTTTTAGAAACGTCTTTGAATAACATATTTTAAAAACGTCTTTTGAAAAACGTCTTTGAAAAACGTCTTTTAAGACGTCTTTTAAAAACGTCTCTTTAAAACGTCTTTTAGAAACGTCTTTGAAAAACGTCTTTGAAAAAGTCTTAAAAAACGTCTTTGAAATACATCTTTGAAAAACGTCTTTTGAAAACGTCTTTAAAAACGTCTTTTGAAAACGTCTTTTGAAAAACGTCTCTTTAAAACGTCTTTTAAAAACGCCTTATAAAAACTTCTTTGAATATATTTTAAAAACGTCTTTAAAAACGTCTTTTAAAAACGTCTTTGAATATATTTCAAAAACGTCTTTAAAAACGACTTTGAAAAACGTCTTTGAAAAACGTCTTTGAAAAACGTCTTTGAAAAACGTCTTTGAAAAACGTCTTTGAAAAACGTCTTTGAAAAACGTCTTTGAAAAACGTCTTTTAAAAACGTCTTTTGCTCCTTAATTGTCCTTCGCCGAGAAATGACTGAGAGAAACATTGAGACAAAGGAACCTTAAGAGAAAACTGAGGAAGATTAGGATTAATAAAGAGGAGGAGGAGTAGGAGGAGGAAGGGGGAGGAAGAGAGGAGGCGGAGGAAGAGGAGGAGGAAGGAAGGGGAAAGGAAGAAGAGGAGGAGGAGTAGGAGGAGGGGGAGGGAGGAGGAGGAAGAGAGGAGGCGGAGGAAGAGGAGGAGGAAGGAAGGGGAAAGGAGGAGAAGGAGGGAGGAGGAGGAAGAAGAAGAAGAAGAAGGGAAGGAGGAGGAGGG
>NC_091584.1:4218976-4221476 GCF_042767895.1 Penaeus vannamei | reverse complement strand
GAGAGAGAGAGAGAGAGCGAGAGAGAGAGAGAGCGAGAGAGAGAGGGGGGGAGGGGGAGGGAGAGGGGGAGAGAGAGGGGGAGAGAGAGAGAGAGAGAGACAGAGAGAGAGAGAGAGAGAGATAAATAGAGAGAGAGAGAGAGAGACAGAGACAGAGACAGAGACAGACAGACAGAGACAGAGAGAGAGAGAAACAGAGACAGAGACAGAGAGAGAAAGAGAAACGGAGACAGAGACAGAGAGACAGAAACCGAGAAAGAGAAAGAGAGAGGAAGAGAAACTCATCCCCCAACGAGAAAAAACACGAATTCGTTTTGAAATCCGCGCCAAATCCCCAGACCCGATGACGTCACGCGGGAAACCAAGCCAGGGGACCTCGCTAACTCCCGCAAAATACCCATCAATCAAGAGGATCAATCCCGAACCAATGTCCTCTTTGAACGAAGGACTCCTGGCGCCTAGAGTCCGAGAGACGAAGAGGCAGAGACAAAGGATATTGGAGTCCTTGAAATATAGAAAGTTGAAGAAAAAAATGGGTTTCAAGATGGAGGAATATATGATTAACCTTTGGAAGAAAATGAGAGGACTGTCATTAGCCGTTGGAAAAAATGGTGTGATTTGGGAGTCGAGGAGAGAGAGAGAGAGAGAGAGAGAGAGAGAGAGAGAGAGAGAGAATGAGAGAGAGAGAGAGAGACAAACAGAGAGAGAGAGAGAAAAACAGAGAGAGAGAGACAGATTAAGAGAAAGAGAAAGAGAAAGAGAGAGAGAGAAAGAGAGAGAGAGCGAGAGAGAGAGAGAGAGAGAGAGAGAGAGAGAGAGAGAGAGAGAGAGAGAGAGAGAGAGAGAGAGACAGACAGACAGACAGACAGACAGACAGACAGAGAGAGAGAGAGAGAGACAGACAGACAGACAGACAGACAGACAGACAGACAGACAGACAGACAGACAGAGAGAGAGAGAGAGAGAGAGAGAGAGAGAGAGAGAGAGAGAGAGAGACAGAGAGAGACAGACAAAGTACGCCAACTTCAACCATTAAGGATATCTAAAAGTCCATTAGCAGTCGAAGAAAGAGAGAAATTAAACCGATTTCAGCAATTAAGAACATCTAACCATGCACAGCTGATGATCCTTTGGCACGAGAAAGAAAAAACTAAACCGCCTTCAGTACGGACAACAAAGACATCCTCAAACCAAAGAATAAAAGACGGGTTTAGAACACGAAGGATAAAAACACGAAGGACCAAAAAGAAGGGAGTTTGGTTCCACGCAGAAGGAAGGTTTGGCGAGGGAATTTTAGGTAAGGAGATTCAACCTCCATTTTTGGCGCGAAGTTGGGCGGTACCTGAGCAGTTGCCGGTGTTTGAATTTAATTCCTTTTTTTTTAGGGTGAGTTGTTTGTTTTATTTTTATCTTTATTTTTATTTTATTTTTTTTTTTTTTTAGGGTGAGTTGTTTGTTTTGATGTTTGGATTGTTTTGGAATTCGGATGAAATTTGTAAAAAAAAAGAAAAGAAAAAAGGGGGTAAAAATGTACTGTGTGGGTGTTTGTTTGTTTGTTTGTTTATGTCTGTTGGTGTGTGTGTGTCTGTGTACGTGTGTGTGCGTGTGTGTATGTGCGTAGAAAATCAATACTACAATCCGCAAACTGAATTTCAAAAAAATAACCGATAAACACGTACTCAGAAGCATCATATCATTACTAATGACATCATACTAATTAGAGAAATTAAAAAAAACAATAATAATCATAATACCCAATCATCAGACATTTCTTTCTAATCATCTTCATCACCGGATACATTAAAATACCTCCCCCCTCACCCCCACCCCTTCTCCCCACCCCCTACCTCGGAGCTCTACCCCCCACCCCCACCCTCTCCCTCCCCCACCCCCTACCCAGGAGTGCGAGGAGGAGGCAAGGGGAGGTGGTGGAGGGGGAAGGGGGGGTCGGAGGTGGAGGAGGGGGGAGGGGGTGGTCAGAGGTGGTGGAGGGGGGAGGGAGGGGGTTGGTAGGAGGTAGAGGGGGCGAGGAGAGGGGGAGGGTGGTGGTCGGTGGTGGAGGAGGGGGTGGGGGTTGTTTGGAGGTGGAGGAGGGGGGAGGGGGCGAGGAGAGGGAGGTGGAGGAGGGGTGGGGCGGAGGAGAGGGAGAGGGGAGGGGTGGTAGGAGGTAGAGAAGGAAGGGGGAGGAGAGAGAGGGGGCGAACCGAAAGTGGAGGAGGGGGGCGAGGGGGCTGGTGGAGGCGCATGATCGGAGGTGGAGGAGGTGAGGAGGGGACCGGCAGGGGGTAGAGGAAGGGAGGGAGGGGGGGTGAAGGGGCTCGGTAGGAGGGGTAGGATGTGGAGGGGGGGGAGGCTAGCGAGACCATACCATATACGGCTTAATTCCTCCAGTCCCAGGGGGAGGAGGGGGGAAGGGGGAAAGGGAGGAGGAAGGGAGGGGGAAGGGGGAGGAGGAAGGAGGGGGGGAAGAGGGAGGAGGGAGGGAAGAGGGAGGAGGTGG
>NC_091584.1:4206476-4208976 GCF_042767895.1 Penaeus vannamei | reverse complement strand
CAAATCAATAAACAAAATCCTGCACCAAATAAATAATAAAACACGTGTCTGCAACTAAGAAATAATTTCAAATCAATAACAAACCTGCAATAAATAATAAAAACACGTGTCTGCAACTAAGAAATAATTTCAAATCAATAACAAACCTGCAATAAATAATAAAAACACGTGTCTGCAACTAAGAAATAATTTCAAATCAATAACAAACCTGCAATAAATAATAAAAACACGTGTCTGCAACTAAGAAATAATTTCAAATCAATAACAAACCTGCAATAAATAATAAAAACACGTGTCTGCAACTAAGAAATAATTTCAAAACAATAACAAACCTGCAATAAATAATAAAAACACGTGTCTGCAACTAAGAAATAATTTCAAATCAATAACAAACCTGCAATAAATAATAAAAACACGTGTCTGCAACTAAGAAATAATTTCAAAGCAATAACAAACCTGCAATAAATAATAAAAACACGTGTCTGCAACTAAGAAATAATTATAAATCAATAACAAACCTACAATAAATAATAAAAACACGTGTCTGCAACTAAGAAATAATTTCAAATCAATAACAAACCCGCAATAAATAATAAAAACACGTGTCTGCAACTAAGAAATAATTTCAAATCAATAACAAACCTACAATAAATAATAAAAACACGTGTCTGCAACTAAGAAATAATTTCAAAGCAATAACAAACCTGCAATAAATAATAAAAACACGTGTCTGCAACTAAGAAACAATTTCAAATCAAAAACAAACCTACATTTTCCAACAACATATATGCGAACACCTGGCTGCCTTGTGAACCCGCATAAAACAATGTTATTTTGGTATGTCATGTTGTTATGTTGTCATTTATTGTTACGTGTGTATGTGTGTGCGGCTATGGCCATATATGCAGGTATGTGTGTACTCATGTGTTTGTGTGTATGTGTGTACGGAAGTTTATGTTTGTTTACTGATGTATGGTATGGTATGGATGTATGTGTGTATGTATATCTGTATGTATGTTTTTTTATGTATATTTGTATGTGTGCTTTTATGTATACCTGTATGTCTGTATGTATGTTTTTTTGTGTAGGTATATCTGTATGTATGTTTTTTTGTGTATATTTGTATCATGATTTTATGTATACCTGTATGTCTGTGTTTATGCATGTAAATTTGTATGTATGTTTTTCTGTATGTATATATGTATGTATGTTTTTCTGTATGTATATTTGTATGTATGTTTTTCTGTATGTACATCTGCATGGATGTTTTAGAGATATCTGTATGTGTGCTTTGATGTATGTATATCTGTATGTATGTTTTATCTACATATATCTGTATGTATGTTTTATTTACATATATCTGTATGTATGTTTTTATATATGTATATGTGTATGTATGTATACACACACACACACACACACACACACACACACACACACACACACACACACACACACACACACACACACACACACACACACACACACACACACACACACACACACACACACGCACGCACGCACGCACACACACATATTTAAACCGCGCGACAAATTTAAAGGGACTTCGGTCAAGAACACCCCCCCCCCCCCGACCGCGGGAGGGAGATGGGGGGAGGGGAGGGAGGGGGGAAGGTTGTTGTGGTTTGCATTGAGAGGGAGAGGGGGAGGGGGTAGATGAGGGAGGGGAGGGGGGCGGGGGTGAGAGGGGAGGAGGGAGTTTGTAGTGGATTGCAATTTTCTTTCTTTTTTTTTCTTTTCTCTCTCTCTCGGTTCTTTTTTCTCTCTCTGTCTATTTTTCAATCTCCTTTCTCTGTGTGAATTTGTATGTTTCTATTATTTATTATCTCTCCATCTCTCTCTCTCTCTCTTTCACTCACTCACTCACTCACTCTCTTTCTCTCCCTCTCTCTTCCTTCCTCCCTCCTTCCCTCCCTCCCTTCCCCTTCTCTCTCTCTCTCTCTTTCCCTCTCCCTCCCTCTCTCTCTCTCGTTCTCTCTCTCTCTCTCTCGTTCTCTCTCTCCCTCTCTGACTCTCTCTCTCTCTCTCTCTCTCTCTCTCTCTCTCTCTCATCGTTCTCTCCTCTTTCTCTCTCTCGCTCTCTCTCTCTTTCTCTCTCTCGTTCTCTCTCTCTCTCTCTCTCTCTCTCTCTCTCTCTCTAGTTCTCTCTCTCTCTCTCTCTCTCTCTCTCTCTCTCTCTCTCTCTCTCTCTCTCTCTCCCTCTCCCTCCCTCCCTCTTAACACCCTCCTCCCCCCACCCCCACCCCAAGTAGTGTGACTTTCTTCACCTCAGACATAAAGACCTTTTTTATACGTACCACTTATCTAATTTCACCCTTATCGCTGCCACGAAATCAGATCATGATAATATTTGGGGAGACTCGGCTATCACATGCTATTTGTCCTTAGCATTTGCACATACAACCTTTGCAATAAGAACTGTGCTCTCTCAGTACTAGGTCACGATAAAAAACAAACAAACAAACAAAAAAAAACACGT
>NC_091584.1:4198976-4203976 GCF_042767895.1 Penaeus vannamei | reverse complement strand
CTCCCTCTCCTCCTCCCTCCCCCCTCCTCCTCTCCTCCCTCCTCCCCTCCCTTTCTCCCTCTCTCTCTCTCTCTCTCTCTCTCCCTCCCTCTCTCTCTCCCTCTCTCTCTCCCTCCCTCTCTCTCCCTCCTCTCTCTCCCTTCTCTCTATCTCACTCTCTCTCTCTACGTTGCTTCCCCCTTCCCTCCCTCTATCTCTCTCTCTCTCTTTACGTTACGTTGCTTCTTCCTTCTCCTACCACGTCCCCCTTCTCTCTCCCTCCCTCACCCCCCTCTCTCTCTCTCTCACTCTCTCTCTCTTCCGTTAAGCTTCTTCCTCTCTCTACCACGTCCCCCTTCCCTCTCTCCCTCCTCCTCCTTCGGCCCCAGCAGTCCCGGAGGCGCTGCTGCCCGAGGGAGGCGCACGAGGCCGCAGTCAGAGGTCGTAGCCTAAACAACATTTCGTCGGTGTTTCGTCTCCCATTATATTTATTTCCCTTCTTCCTGTTGTCGTCGAAAATGTTCAGCGTGATTGAGATGTTGTCATAGAGCCTCGCTATTCAGGCTATCGCAAGTGGTTGTTTAGAGTTGATTTTCAAGTCGAATCTTGTCCCATTCTCCCCCCTCTCCTTTTGCCGTCCTTTCTCTGTCTTTCCCCACTTCCCTGCTTCTCTTCCTGTCCTACTCCCATTCCCTCTACCTCTCGCCCTCTCTCGCTTCCCCACTTCCCTGCTTCTCTCCCTGTCCTTCTCCCGTTCCCTCTACCTCTCGCCCTCTCTTTCTTTCCCCTTACTCCCCTACCCCTCCCCAACATCCCCCCTCATCCTAGCCCCACCCTGCCTCTCCCCAGCCCCCCCCCATCCTCCCCTATCCCTTCACCCACATCTGGATCTTCCCCCAGCCTTGCTCTTCAGCTCTCCCCCCACAGTCTTACTCCCAACCTCCCCAACCTCGCTAAGCCTCCACTTTTGTTTCATCCAACCTTTCCCAACCTTCTAAATCTTCCCCAACCTCCCCTACCCCTCCCTCACTCTTCCCCAGCTTCCCCCCAACCTCTTTCATCCCCCCTCAACCTCTCCCCAGTTTACCCCTATCTCCTCATCCTACCCCAGCCTCCCAAGTCTACCCAAACCTCATCCTGCCACCCCCAGTTCACCCCTTAGTCACCCCTCCTCACCCCATCCCCCCCCTCACTGTCTCTTCTCCAATCTCTCCCCATCCTACCTCCCCTCTCTCTCTCTCTCTCTCTTCCCAACCCAACCTCACCCCATCCTACCCCTCCCTCTCTCTCTCTCTCTCTCTTCCCCTTAACCTCCTCCCTCCCTCTCTCTCTCTCGTCTCTTTCTCTATCCCCCTCCACTTCCTACCCCCCAACCTTCCCATCAACTTGCAAGTTCCCATCCCCTCCATCCTCCTTTTCCCATCCCTCCCCCAACACCACATCTCTCCTTCCTCCCCCACCCTCCCCCAACCATCACCTCCTCCCCCACCCAATTTCACCCCCACCCCCTATCCTCACCTCCTTCCCCACCCCCCACCCCGACCACACCCCGGCCACAATTCCACAGCGGTCTAGACATTTCCTGAGCTCGGGGCAGTGGGAGCCGAAAGGGGTATGGGAAAGGGGGCCGACAGACCGACAGACCGATATCCCGACAGACCGACATCCCGACAGACCGACATCCCGACAGACCGACAGACCGATATCCCGACAGACCGACAGACCGATATCCCGACAGACCGACCGCGCGGCGCCCCTCAAACCAAGGCAACCTGAACCCGCGCGCCCCTTGTGCTGGGGTGTGGTGGGGTATGGGGAGGGGTTGAAATAGAGAGGAGGGTGGGGGAGGGGATAGAGCGAGGGATGGGCAAGGGGGTTGAAATAGAGCAGAGAAAGGGGAGGGGGGGTGGGAAGGAGAGTTGAAAAAGCGAGGGTTTGGGGCTTCAGAAGATGGGGTTTGGGGGGGCTTCAGAAGGCGGCGGGGTGACAAAAAGGTCTTGGAAGGACGGCAGAACCAGGGAGGTCATAAAGGGAGGGCAGGTGCAGTGGGGGCAAGGAGAAGGGAAGGGAGAAGGAGAAGGAGAAAGGTTCAGAGGAAATGGAGAAGGAGAAGAGGAAACGAGCAAAGAAAATGGAGAAGGAAAGAGAGAAGGAGGAGGATAAAGAATCAAAGCAAAGGGAGAAAGAAGGAGAAAAGGTTCAAAAGAAAAGGAAAGAGAGAAAGAAGAAGTGGAAAAGGCACAAACGAAAGAGAACTACATAAAGAACAAGAGGGAGAGAACCAAAGAAAAAATCGAGCCAGGAAAAGGAAACAGGGCACAGAGGCCCCCCAACAACCCCACCCCATCCACCACCCACCCACCCCCCACCCCGCCCACCCCGCCCATGGGTACGTCAAGAACAGCGGGCGGTGCGGTCCTGCGGGTACTTAGTGCGGCTGCGGTCGGATATGTGGAAGCTGTGCGGCTGCGGTTGCGGTGCCGTCGCGTGGTCGGTGGGGATGGCCGCGGATGTGGGTTGGTGTGCGCGCGCGCGTGTGTGTGTGTTTGTGTGCGTGTCGGGGTTTGTGTGCCCGTGTGTGTGTGTGTGTTTGTGTGCGTGTCGGGGTTTGTGTGCGCGCGTGTGTGTGTGTGTGTGTGTGTACGTGTCTGGGTTTGTTTGTGTGTGTGTACGGATGGGGTTGTTTGTTTTTGTGTGTATGTTTGTCTGATTGATTGATTGTGTGTGTGTACGTGTCTGGATTTGTTTGCTTGTGTGTATGTTTGTTTGTTTGATTGATTGATTGATTGATTGATTGATTGATTGATTGATTGATTGATTGATTGATTGATTGATTGTGTGTGTGTGTGTGTGTGTGTGTGTGTGTGTGTGTGTGTGTGTGTGTGTGTGTGTGTGTGTGTGTGTGTGTGTGTGTGTGTGTGTGTGTGTGTGTGTGTGTGTGTGTGTGTGTGTGTACGTATCGGGGTTTGTGTGCGCGTGTGTGTGTACGTGTGTGTGTGTATGTGTGCACGTATCGGGGTTTTGTGTGTGTGTGTGTGCGTGTGTCGAGGTTTGTGCGCGCGTGTGTGTGTACGTGTCGGGGTTTGTTTGTTTGTGTGTGAGGGGGAAGGGGTTGTTTGTTTGTATGTTTGTTTGATTGGTTGATTGTGTGTGTACGTGTCTGGATTTATTTGTTTGTGTGTATGTTTGTTTGCTTGATTGATTGATGTGTGCGTGTGCGTGTGTGTGTGCGTGTGTATCGTAGTGCTATGTATATACGTCTATGTGTATTTCCTGCCTTATCGCACTTATCTATATACCTGTGTTGCAGAGAGAGAGTAGGTCTGTGTTGCAGAGAGAGAATGAACATATGTTGTAGAGATACAGAGTGGGTCTATGTTGCAGAAAGAGTAAGCCTATGTTGTCAAGAGAATGAACCTATGTTGCAGAGAGAGATGTTACACAGTGAGAGAGCGAGTAGGCCTATATTGCAGAGAGTAGGCCTATATTGCCGAGAAAGAGTGGTTCAATGTTGCAGAGAGAGAGTGGGCCTATGTTGCAGAGAGAGAGTAGGCCTACACTGCAGAGAGAGAGAGAGTGGGCCTATGTTGCAGTGAGAGACAGAGTAGGCCTATGTTGCAGTGAGAGACAGAGTAGGCCTATGTTTCACAGAGAGAGTAGGCCTATGTTGCAGAGAGTAGGCCTATGTTTCACAGAGAGAGTAGGCCTATGTTGCAGAGAGTAGGCCTATGTTTCACAGAGAGAGTGGGCCTATATCGTAGAGAGAGAGCGAGAGTAGGCCTATGTTGTAGAGAGAGAGAGAGAGTGTGTGTGCGCCTATGTTGTAGAGAGAGAGAGAGTGGGCCTACATTGCAGAGAGAAAGAGTGGGCCTATATTGCAGAGAAAAAGTACGCCTATGTTGCAGAGAGAGAGAGAGAGAGTAAGCCTACATTACAGAGAAAAAGTAGACCTATATCTCACACAGTCAGAGAGTAGGCCTATATTGCACAGAGAGAGTAGGCCTATGTTGCAGAGAGTAGGCCTATGTTTCACAGAGAGAGTGGGCCTATATCGTAGAGAGAGAGCGAGAGTAGGCCTATGTTGTAGAGAGAGAGAGAGTGTGTGTGCGCCTACATTGCAGAGAGAAAGAGTGGGCCTATATTGCAGAGAGAAAGAGTGGGCCTATATTGCAGAGAAAAAGTAGACCTATATTTCACACAGAGTAGGCCTATGTTTCACAGAGAGAATAAGCCTATATTACAGAGGGAAAGAGTAGACCTATATTTCACACAGACAGAGAGTAGGCCTATATTGCACAGAGAGAGCCGGACCATCAATTGCAAGCACGAGGCGGCACAAGGCGATTCGAGGGAACATGCTGGCACGGAGTAATGAGAAACCACGTCCTCATTTCCGAAATCCAGGCTACTCATGTCACCTCACTCTCTGCAATCTGCAATCGGGCGCTTTCTTCTATCTTAGTTATTTATCGTAATTATTGTCTTTGTTATTTTGGTTACTTGTTATTATTATTACTATTTTCGTTCCTTGCCATTTTTAGTATCGTCTTGGTTACTTGTTTAGATTATCGTTATCTTGTTTACTTATCATTTTTATTATTATTATCTTCGTTACTTGTCGTGTTTATTATCATTATCTTCGTTACTTATCATTCTTATTATTATTATCTTAGTTATTTATCGTTTTTATTATCATTATCTTAGGTACTTATCGTTTTTATTATCATTATCTTAGTTACTTATCGTTATTATCATTATCTTAGTTACTTATCATAATTATCTTGGTAACTTATTATTATTATCTTAGTTACGT
Source organism: Penaeus vannamei (assembly GCF_042767895.1). Taxonomy (NCBI): domain Eukaryota; kingdom Metazoa; phylum Arthropoda; class Malacostraca; order Decapoda; family Penaeidae; genus Penaeus; species Penaeus vannamei. The sequence goes on along the minus strand of NC_091584.1, from coordinate 4,199,184 downwards.
ATCATTCATATTATCATTATCATCATTTATCATCTATATCACTGACTCGCATTTGTCGCTTTCGACCTCTCTCGCTAGTTCTCTCTTTCTCTTTTTCTTTCTTTCCCTCGCCTTTTCTCTCTTTCTCTTACTCTCTTTCTCCTCCTTTCTTTCTCTTTCTTAGACCTACGAGAGCGTGTGTATCCCCCCAAGCAACACACAAACGCCC
>NC_091584.1:4186476-4188976 GCF_042767895.1 Penaeus vannamei | reverse complement strand
AAATAACACGAGTCCTTTAGGTCGAACGTAAAACTTTTTTTTTCACTGACACACCCGCGGCACTGCGCTATCACAGATCCTCCCTCGCAAGGCACGTGTGGACGACTGACTGGGAATTCGACGTCGAGGGAGGTCGATCCCGCCCGGCCAGCGCTGGAGCCGAGATCCCGAGTTTCTCGTTCAAAATCGGTTCTCGTCTCTCTTCTCTAAAGACTCATTATCCTTTTTTAGAGTTAATTAAACCCGAATCACCTGTTTGTTCATAGTATCTTAGGTCAATGACTGTCTTTTGAGATAAGCCGCGCCCTGGTTTGAAGACGTTAGAGGGTGATAAAAAAGGGTTGGAAAAAAAAAATCGCGACGGTTAAAAAATGATAGTTGGTAACTCTCGGTCGGAAGAGATTTCGATGCCACACGTCGCCAGCCGCCGCGTCGCCCGTGTTGTTTGCTCCGCGCCGACCACTTGCAATGGACAGCAACTTCCTCCCCGACGGTCGTTATGTGGCGACGCATCATGAAACAGACGTCACACGAGAGAGATTAAATAACCACCCAAACTTCCTCTCATTTTATTTACTCCCTCTTCTAAAAATCCCCAAAGTTATTTATCCCTGGATCCACGCGCCTCTCCCGCCACCTCCTCCCACCGCCATATTAACCTCGAATTTAAAAACAACCAGAAAGAGATCTCAGTCCGACTCCAACCCCAGGCGTGAGATCGGACGAGGCGAATCCGCATGAATGCAAGCACAAACGCAAGCTCCCCTTTCCTGTGTCTCGATGTGAAAGCTTAGAAGTCGGCGCAGCATCCGTGGGAGAGCTTTGAGGTGGCGTCTCCGAGCCTGAGAGAAAGTGTCTGTTGGGTGGCATCGACGCGCGGGCATGACTCACCTTCCCTGGGCAGAGTGACGTCATCTCTAGCTTGCTGCCTTTACTGTGACGTCACCTGTTGATCGCGGACGGGGCTCGGTCTACTCGGCTCCGTCTTTCTTTTTGTATCTCCTTCTCTCTTTCTTACTTTCTCTCTTTCTCTTTCTCTCTTTTTTGCTTTCTCTCTTTCTCTTTCTCTGTTGCTTTCTTTCTCTTTCTCTCTTTTTTGCTTTGTCTTTCTCTTTCTCATTTTCTTGCTTTCTCTCTTTCTCTTTCTCTCTTTCTCTTTCTCTCTTTCTCTTTCTCTCTTTCTTCTCTTTCTCTTTCTCTTCTTCTTCTTTCTCTCCAATCTTGCTTTCTTTCTTTCTCTTTCTCTCTTGCTTTCTCTTTCTCTTTCTCTCTTTCTCCTCTCGCTTTCTCTTCTCTCTCTCTTTTTCTTTCTCTTCTGAAAATGCTTTCTTTTATCTCTTCAATTAATGCTTCTTTCTCTCTTTTTTATTCTCTTTTCCTCTGCATTATCTCTTTCTCTCTGTTAACTGCCATCCTCTTTCTCTTTTAATCGTACCCACTCTGCCTCCTCCTTCATCCAATTATCTACACTCAGTAATCACTATTTTTCTTCATAATTGCCCTTCTCTTCCCTCTAATTATCCACTCTTTCTCCTCTAACTGCCCACTCTCCCCTCTCAATCTCGACCGAAAATGCTCTCTTTTCTCTATCAATTAATGCCAGTTTCTCTCTTAATTATCCCCTTTTCCTCTGCATTATCTATTTCCTCTATTAACTGCCACCCTTTTCACTTTTAATTAGCCACTTTCCCCTCCTAATTACCAATTTTTCACTCACAATTATTATTTTTCCTCATAATTGCCCACTTTCCCCTCATAATTGATCACTTTTCCCTCATAATTACCCATTTCCCCTCATAATTTCCACTTTCCCCTCATAATTACCTCTTTTCCCTCATAATTACCACATTCCCCTCATAATTGCCCACTTTTCCCTTACCATTACTCTCTTTTTTCATGATTACCTTCCTATTTCCCCACATAATCACCCCCTTTTCTCTCATAATCACCACCATTTTCCATCTTAATTACCCCCTTTCATTAATCACATTTAACCCTTACGTTTTCTTTCGAGTTTCAAGTGAAGGCCAATGAGAAACTGACCTTTCTCTCCCTCTCTTCTGTGTTCGCTCGGAGCTTTCGTTAAGTCACCCCGAAAGCGCGATAGAAAACTGGTCGGGAATCCTTTTATGCTCGGAACTTGGGGTCTGGACACGAGCTGAGGGTGAGAGTGTGCTTGTCTGCTTGTTTTCTTGCTGTCTTTGTCTTTGTGTCTGTTTGTTTGTTTTGGGTCTTTTTTTCTTTCTGTTTCTCGGGCTCTGTCTGTCTGTTTGTCTTTCTGTCTGTCTATTCTGGTTCTTTCTTTCTCTCTCTGTTTCTCGGTTTCTTTCTGTCTGGTTGTTTATCTGTCTTTCTGTCTCTCTCTCTCTTTCTTTCTCTCTCTCTCTCTCTCTCTCTCTCTCTCTCTCTCTCTCTCTCTCTCTCTCTCTCTCTCTCTCTCTCTCTCTCTCTCTCTCTCTCTCTCTCTCACACACACACACACACACACACACACATACAA
>NC_091584.1:4176476-4181476 GCF_042767895.1 Penaeus vannamei | reverse complement strand
TCAGTAAATTCTATCTCTGTTTTCACAAATACCGATTAAGAGCAATTTCAAATAGGATTAGATTCCTTTTGCTGTTCACTCTATTGTTTCATGCTGAGGTTAGTTTCGTACGTTTATTGGCTAATGTTATACGTAAATATGATGCAGTAATGTTACAGGAAATCGTAAGATATCCTTGACTTTAGTGAAATCGAAAATCAATGTTAAGCTGACCTATTCGCCTTGCATAATGTAAATGTTAGTTCGGCAAAAAACGGCCTAACAGTTTAAATCTTTGCCGTTATTTCCGTTACTCGGCGCGTGACGTCATCCTGCTGCGATTTGGGCGAGGCTTTGAATACATGGGATTGAATATTGTACATTTTGGTGCTTTTAAAAGTAGCAAAGAAGATAAAAATATCAGTTTCTATACAGGAAGACGTCTACTTCGGAGATTCTGATGAAGAATATATGTTTGAAGTACTGTATGTGTTAATCTATGTATATGTGTGTGTGTGTGTGTGTGCGTATGTGTGTGTAGGGGCGTGCGTGCATGCGTGTGTGCAGGTGCGTGCGTGCGTGCATGCATTCGTTCGTGTGTGTGTGTGTGTACGTGCAAGCACAGCCATCAGAATCCCCGCAGGAGCGAGCAACAGGAAGGCAGCGAAGCGTCTCCCGGCAACAGCGGCCATCTTCCCAAGAGGCAGCCGCCGTCCCGCCCGCTAATGTCAGCGGAACTCGCTCTCCTTAGCGGACTTACACCTCGCCGTCGGAGTAATAGTCGCAAGACTCGTCGATATATAACCTTTGGGAAGGCCAAGAAATCGACGCATTATGTACCGTTCTGTCATCGGGATTCCATTCTGCATTAATATGAAGTAAAAAGAAGTACGCATGCTTTTGTTTTTTTTTAGCAATTTGAGGCGAGATTTTCTGCGACAAGTATGGGCAGCTGGTCATGCTAGCTGCTAAGTTTATGTCTACGTTTAGATAGATTGCTAAGAAAGTGTATTTTATCTGTAAGTTGAGAATGTTATCATTTACATTACAATTGTTTTGTAATTTAACTTAATTTGGTAGTGACTTACAATATATGTTAAGTGTCTATAGATATGCTTAGTGTGTCTGTATATATATATATATATATATATATATATATATATATATATATATATATATATATTGCTAACAGCGACACAGAAAATAGTATACGATTTATTCAAAACCTGAATAAACACAAATAACACAACCATCACAGTCCTGGAATTCAAGCACACATAATTTTCTACTAAATCACCCACCACCCCCTTGCATCACATTCCACCCCCCCCCCCTCGCCCACGCCCATTCCCCCGATCACCCCCCGCCCTCGTCCCCGCCCCCCCCCCCAATTCCTCACCTTACCTCCCCGCCCATCCCCCCAAACCCCCGCCCTCGTCCCTCCCCCCCCACTCCCCATCTTTGCTCCCCGCCCATCCCCCGCCCACCACCCTTCACAGCCCTCACGCCCACAGCTCCGACTCACCGAGTTGCTTGCGGCCGCCCCAAGTTCTCCTCACTCGAAGCATTGCGCAACTTGACTTTGGCTTTCGAAGACGGCAAGGGCGGTTTCTTCGACACCTGCTGCAATAAGATGATATAATAAGATGAATATTTAATAAGATGAATATTTCAACAACAAAATAATTCATAGATGTTTTTTTTTAATTTAAATAATTAAATTTTAATTAAATAATTCATAGATGGCATTTGGGTGGTTTAAAAAGAACTTACTTCCTTATTAGGACTGGCTAGCATCCCGGTTAAGGAAAACCACATTTAATAGCGTTTGTTATAAGAAATTGTATATTCGTTATACGAGCTCTCTGACTCTCGTATCGAAGTTGCAACCTCCTGTGATTGCATTGGCCATGCTGTGGTTTTTGCAATTTGCTCTGTGGCCGCAGCGGTTGCCACGGGCTCACGGGGTCAATAGCGTGCCCCACTTTTGCAATAGTTAATATCTACAGCTTTGAGCTCACATTGGCAGAAAAAAATCTTTGTTTATGGCTGATCTGCGTTTGTTTAATTGGAGGCAAAGAAATGATTTGGAAATGTTGATTTTTGGATTTTCTCTTTAGAAATTCAGAGTGAATTTGCGTGTACCTGTTAGCAGATATTCATATTCTATATGAATGGGGTATCATTACTATTATAATTATCATAATTGTCATTAAAATAATGATAGTTATAATGATAGTTATCATTATCATTATCAGTATTGTTATTATCATGATTATGATATATATATATATATATATATATATATATATATATATATATATATACATATATATATATATATATATATATATATATATATATATATATATATATATATATATATATATATATATTTATATTTATGTATACATATATATAAATATATATATATATATATATATATATATATATATATATATATACATATATATATACAGATATATATACATATATATATACAGATATATATACATATATATATATATATATATATATATATATATATATATATATGCATATATATATATATTTATATATATATATATATATATGTATGTATATATATGCATAAACATATATACATAAACATATATACACATACATATATACATATAATATATATATAGATAGATATACATATATATATGTAGATATACACATAGATAAGACTGGTAGATGGATATGATCATAGATGTAGATGTATAGACACAGCACAGTGTGCTCGTGCACATAAGGCGCAGGTCTCCCTCCGCCTGACAAGGACCTACCTGCTGCAGGTCGCCCAGGCTGGTGGAGAGCGGCTGGCCCGCCGCCCACGCGCCGCCCATCTCCATGGCGGCCTCCGAGAGCGCCTCCGCGCCCGCGCCCGCGCCCGCCTCCGCGCCCGCCACCGCCGCCACCGCCGCCGCCGACGCGCCGCCGCTGAGGTTGCCGGTGGACTTGGAGAGCTTGGCGTGCGGGCGCTCGATGGGGCGGAAGCCGAACTCCATGGGGTCGGGGCTGAACTTGGTGACGGGCAGCGTGCGCGACGCCCGCAGGTCGCCCGTGCTGGCCGAGTGCCAGCGCTGCGGCCCCGTCGCCTCCTGCGCCTGCTGCGCCTGCGGCCGCCGCGCGCCCTGCTGCTTCTCGGAGCGGCGCCGCTTCTCGCGGTCGCTCTGCTTGCGGATCTGCCGCTCCAGGTTGCGGATGGACTTCTCCTGCGCCTCGTACAGCTCCTCCTCGCTCTGCGCCTGCAGCTCCTCGAACTTCTCCTCCTGGTGCGGCGACGCCTTGGGCGCCTCCTCCGCCTCCTCCTCCTCGTCGGGCAGGTCCCACTCGGAGGCGTAGTCGTCCGAGTCGTAGAACTGCGACTTCTTCTTCTCCTCCAGGTGGCGGCGGTAGTTCTCGTAGACCTGCGCCTCCTGCCGCATGCGCTCCTCCTCCTGGCGCCGCATGTCCTCCAGCCGCAGCTGCTCCTCCGCCTGCTCCTCGCTCTTCTTGCGCTCCTTCAGCCGCAGCTCCTCGCCCTTGACCTGCTCCTCGTACCGCCGCTTGGCCTTCATCTCCGCCTTCTGCTGCTGCTCCCTCATCCACGCCTCCTCCTGTCGCCTCCTCTCCGCTAGCGCCCTCTCCTCCTCCTCCTTCCTCCTCTCCTCCTCCTCCTCCTTCCTCCTCTCCTCCTCCTTCTTCTTCTCCTCCTCCTCCTTCTTCTTCTCCTCCGCCCTCCTCTGGGCCTCGGCGCGCTTCTTCTCTCTGCGCTTCTCTTGCTTCCTTTGTTCTTCCCGCTTTCTCTCCTCTTCCGCGAGTCTCACTTGTTCTTCTAACTTTCTCTTCTCTTCTTGGCGCAACTGTTCTTCAAGTTTTCTTTGTTCTTCCGCCTTCTTTTCCGCTTCTCGCCTCTTCTCCTCTTCCAATCTTCGCTTTTCCTCCATCTTCCTTTGTTCTTCGAGTTTTCTCTGTTCTTCTAGTTTTCTTTGTTCTTCCAGTCGTCTCTGTTCTTCTATCCTCTTCTGTTCTTCTAATCTTCTCTGTTCCTCCAATCTTTTTTGCTCTTCTAATCTTTTTTGTTCCAATCTTTTCTGTTCTTCTAATTTCCTCTGTTCCTCTAATCTCTTTTGTTCTTCCAACCTTTTCTTCTCCTCTATTCTTCTTTGTTCTTCTAATCTTCTTTGTTCTTCTAATCTTCTTTGTTCTTCTAATCTTCTTTGTTCTTCCAACCTTTTTTGTTCTTCCAACCTTCTCTGTTCTTCTAATCTTCTCTGTTCTTCCAACCTTTTTTGTTCTTCCAACCTTCTCTGTTCTTCCAATCTTCGCTGTTCTTCTATTCTCTTTTGTTCTTCCAACCTTTTCTGTTCTTCTAATCTTCTCTGTTCTTCTATTCTCTTTTGTTCCTCTTCACGCTTTCTTTGTTCTTCCAATCGCTTCTGTTCCTGCAATCTCCTTTGTTCTTCTAATCTTTTTTGTTCTTCAAGTATTTTCTGTTCTTTTATTCTTCTCTCTTCCTCTTTTCTCTTTTGTTCTTCAATTCTTTTTTGTTCCTGAAGACGCTTCTCTTCCTCTCTGCGTCTCGCTTCTTCTGCTCTTTGTTCTTCAAGTCTCCGTTGTTCTTCTGCAATTCTCTTCTCTTCCTCTATTCTCTTTTCCTCTTCTTTTCTCCGTTCTTCTTGCTTTTTCGATTCCTCCTTCTTCTTCATCTCCTCCTGGATCCTCTGCTGGTCCTTTTTAAACTGCTCCTGCAATTTTTTTTTATCCTCCTGCTTCCTTTTCTCCTCGACTCTCTTCCTCTCCTGCATCGCTATTGCCTCGAACTGCTTCCTCTGTAGCCTCAGGTGCCTGGCATCGTCGCGCTTCTTCTGCTCCCCGATCTTCAGCCTCGCCTCCTGCTTCTTCTTCTCGATGTCCGCCAGCTCCTGCTCGGACTTCCACTGCGGGCTGGCGCCGCCGGAGGCCGCGTCCTGCGCCGAGCGCCTCCGGTCGGCGGCGGCGGCGGCGGACGCGTC
>NC_091584.1:4158976-4171476 GCF_042767895.1 Penaeus vannamei | reverse complement strand
ATGATAATAATAATAATGATAATAGTAATAATAATGATAATAATGATAATAATGATGATAATAACTATAATGATAATAATTGTAACAATAACAATAAAGATAATGATTATAAAGATAACAATAATGATAATAATAATAGTAATAACAATAACAATAACAATAAAGATAATGATTATAAAGATAATAGTGATAATAAAGATAATGTTAATGATATAATAACAATAATAATGATAGTGTTAATAACGATAATGAGGTTAATAATGATAATAGTAATAACAACAGCAATAATGAAAATATAACCATATGATAGTACCAGCAACAACAATAACAATAGCAAAATCATAAATACCAAAAACAATAATTATAATAACAATGATGACAATAAAGATAATGATAACAACAACAACAACAATTACAATAATAAAGACATAGGAATCAAGAAGAATAACAATAATAACAGTAACAACAGCAACAATTACAATAATAAAGACATAAGAATCAAGAACAATAACAAATAATAACAGTAACATCATCAACAACAACAATTACAATAGTAAAAACATAAGAACCAAGAGCAATAACAATAATAACAGTAACAACAACAACAATTACAATAGTAAAAACATAAGAATCAAGAACAATAACAATAATAACAGTAACAACAACAACAACAATTACAATAATAAAGACATAAGAATCAAGAACAATGACAATAATAACAACAACAACAACAACAACAAAAATAATAAAGACATAAGAATCAAGAACAACAACAACAACAACAACAACAAAAATAATAATAATTCACTCAGACCAAAACAAGAGGTAACTCACTGGCTCTTTCTGACGGTGAGTTCGACCTTATTTCCGGCAGCTTTGACGAGGTCACACGCGTCGAAGTGGCACAGTGTCCTTGCGTCGTGACCCTCGATCATGAGGATGGTGTCACCCGGTGCCAGGTGCTGAGATGCCAGGGTTCCCGGTGTCACCTGTTGAGAGAGGGAGGCGTGAGGAGAGAGGCGCTCTGGGTCAAAGTGTGAGGGAGGTGTGTTATTTGGGTTGGGTTGTGAGGGAGAGGTGGTTTGTGAGGGAGGTTGTGAGGGAGAGGTAGTTTGTGAGGGAGATGTGTCACCTGGGGTGGGTTGTGAGGGAGATGTGTCAGCTGCGATGGGTTGTGAAGGAGATGTGTTATTTGGGATGGGTTGTGAGGGAGAGGTGGTTTATGAGGGAGAGGCAGTTTGTGAGGGAGGTTGTGAGGGAGAGGTAGTTTGTGAGAGAGAGGTAGTTAGTGAGAGAGGTTGTGAGGGAGAGGTATTGTCCGTAATGCGTGATGGAGTCGTGTCTGTCGTTATGAGGGAGAATTATTTTACGAGTTATAAGGAGCAAGCGTATTCTGGTTATGGCGTTGTGAGGGTGGGACGTTGTGTGTGGTGTGTTGTGAGGGAGAGGTAGTTTGTGAGAGGGGTTATGAGGGAGGGATGATGTGTCTGAGACGTTATGAGGAAGGGAATAAGTGGTCTGCCTCATGAGGGAGGAACGATATGTGTATGACATTATGAGGAAGGGTTAAAGTGTGTTTTACGGAATGAGGGAAACGTTCTTTGTGCTTAGCGTTATAAGAGAGAAATATTAATAATCTGTAATGTTTTATGAGGGAGAGGCACATGGCATATCAGAAGTATTTCAGTGATGGAATATTATGGGAAAGTATCCAGTACAAAAAACAGGCAAAATATAAGACAGAGATATGAAAATCACTCCAAAACATCTGCATGACTTTCGAATCAAAATGACTGATTGTGTTCTCTTATAAAGGACTCGATAGCATGACCTCTTAAAGGTCATGGTTTCACAAGGAGAGAGGGAAAGTGGTCATGATTTTAAAGGAGAGAGAAAAAAGGTCATGATTTCACAAGGAGAGTGAAAAAAGGGTCATGATTTTAAAAAAAGAGGAAAAAAGGTCATGATTTCACAAGGAGAGAGGAAAAAAGGTCATGATTTCACAAGGAGAGAGGGAAAAAAGGTCATGATTTCACAAGGAGAGAGGGAAAAAAGGTCATGATTTCACAAGGAGAGAGGAGAAAAGGTCATGATTTCACAAGGAGAGAGGGAAAAAGGTCGTGATTTCACAAGGAGAGAGGGAAAAAGGTCATGAATCACAAGGAGAGAGGGAAAAAAGGTCATGATTTCACAAGGAGAGAGGGGAAAAGGTCGTGATTTCACAAGGAGAGAGGGGAAAAGGTCGTGATTTCACAAGGAGAGAGGGAAAAAAGGTCATGATTTCACAAGGAGAGAGAGGGAAAAAGGTCATGATTTCACAAGGAGAGAGGGAAAAAGGTCATGATTTCACAAGGAGAGAGGGAAAAAGGTCATGATTTCACAAGGAGAGAGAAAAAAGGTCATGATTTCACAAGGAGAGAGAAAAAAGGTCATGATTTCACAAGGAGAGAGAAAAAAGGTCATGATTTCACAAGGAGAGAGGGAAAAAGGTCATGATTTCACAAGGAGAGAGGGAAAAAGGTCATGATTTCACAAGGAGAGAGGAAAAAGGTCATGATTTCACAAGGAGAGAGGGAAAAAGGTCATGATTTCACAAGGAGAGAGGGAAAAAGGTCATGATTTCACAAGGAGAGAGAAAAAGGGTCATGACTTCACAAGGAGAGAGGGGAAAAGGTCATGATTTCACAAGGAGAGAGAGGAAAAAAGGTCATGATTTCACAAGGAGAGAGGGGAAAAGGTCATGATTTCACAAGGAGAGAAAGAAAAAGGTCATGATTTCACAAGGAGAGGGGAAAAAAGGTCATGATTTCACAAGGAGAGAAAGAAAAAGGTCATGATTTCACAAGGAGAGGGGAAAAAAGGTCATGATTTCACAAGGAGAGAGAAAAAAGGTCATGATTTCACAAGGAGATAAGGAAAAAAGGTCATGATTTCACAAGGAGAGAAAAAAGGTCATGATTTCACAAGGAGAGAGAAAAAAGGTCATGATTTCACAAGGAGAGAGAAAAAAGGTCATGATTTCACAAGGAGAGAGAAAAAAGGTCATGATTTCACAAGGAGAGGAAAAAAAGTCATGATTTCACAAGGAGAGAGGAAAAAAGGTCATGGTTTCACAAGGAGAGGGGAAAAAAGGTCATGATTTCACAAGGAGAGAAAAAAAGGTCATGATTTCACAAGGAGAGAGGGAAAAAGGTCATGATTTCACAAGGAGAGAGAAAAAAGGTCATGATTTTAAAGGAGAGAGGGGAAAAGGTCATGATTTCACAAGGAGAGAGGAAAAAAGGTCATGATTTCACAAGGAGAGAGGGGAAAAGGTCATGATTTCACAAGGAGAGAGGGGAAAAGGTCACGATTTCACAAGGAGAGAAAAAAGGTCATGATTTCACAAGGAGAGAGAGAAAAAAAGGTCAAGATTTCACAAGGAAGAGATAAATGCATGACGTCAGGGAGAGGTCAAAATTTGTGATATCATGGAAGACTCTTAAGATGATTTTGTGTGAAGAGAGAAAGGAATATTTTGTTCATCGGGAAGAAAAAGAAATTTTCTGGCACTAAAAAGGAGAAAGGCAGAAAGTGTGACGTCACGGGGAAGATGCGCACCTTATGACGTAATTTTTTATTGTATTTATCTATCTGTTTATTTAATCATCCATTTATTGATGTAGGTGTTTCACTTAATCTCTTTCTCTCTCTCTCTCTCTCTCTGTCTCTCTCTCTCTCTCTCTCTCTCTCTCTCTCTCTCTCTCTCTCTCTCTCTCTCTCTTCATCTCTACCTCTAACTTCTCTGTATAAGGCACATTTATATAGTATATATATATATATATAAACTTTTTATATATACTACTTATTAATATATATATATATATATATATATATAATAATAACGATGTAATAACGTGCGTCTTGTGTAACGATGTAAATTAATACTTGATATGCTGATACTCTGCCTTTCTCTCTCTATCTCTCTCTATCTATCTATCTCTTTCTCTCTCTCTCTCTCTGTCTGTCTGTCTCTGTCTCTGTCTCTGTCTCTGTCTCTGTCTCTGTCTCTGTCTCTGTCTCTCTCTCTCTCTCTCTCTCTCTCTCTCTCTCTCTCTCTCTCTCTCTCTCTTAATCCCTCTTTGTATATCTATATATATTTATGTGCATACATGTTCGTATGTGTGTGTGATTTTGAATACGGAAGGGTAACATGTTCACAACACGATTCCTTTCATCAAACAACATAGAACGATCTAGAGAATCACAAATCATATTAGATAATGCGTAGATGCTTCTAGAACCTCCTGATTGATAATAGCAACACGTGATTTTATAGACATTGATAATAGTTATGTAACGTAAAAATGGTAGAAATTTTAAGGATGATAATTAACGATAATCAGTTTCATAAAACTTGTACCAACACAAAGAACTTTTTCACCCAACAACGTGGAAATACCATTTTTTGTATACATGTGTATGTGTGTGTGTGTGTGTGTGCCTGTGTGTATGAGAGAGAGAGAGAGAGAGAGAGAGAGAGAGAGAGAGAGAGAGAGAGAGAGAGAGAAAGAGAAAGAGAGAGAGAGAGAAAGAGAGGGAGAGAGAGATAGTATGTGTGTGTGTGCGTATACATCCATAAAGATAGATAGATAGATAGGTATTTCCTTCCTAAAATACACAAAAATATCACCAAACTAGAAACACTCACAGGGCGCAAACCTCCGCCAAGGCAATAAGGTCACTGATGCAATAAAGATATTCACACTTGAAGAATTACATTAAGTACGAATAGAGAGAGTGAGAGAGGGAGAGGGGGGTGGGAGCAAGGGGAGGGAGGGAAGGAGAGGGAGAGAGGGAGAGAAGGAGGGAGGAAGATGGGGTGGGAGGAAGGGGAGGGAGGGAAGGGGAGGGAGAGAGGGAGGGAAGGAGGGAGGGAGATGGGGGGGGTGGGAAGGAGGGAGGGAGATGGGTGGGAGGAAGGGAGAGGGAGAGGAGAGGGAGGGAAGGAGGGAGAGAGATGGGGTGGGAGGAAGGGAGGAGGGAGGGAAGGAGGGAGGGAGATGGGGGGTGGAGGAAGGGGGAGGGAGGGAGATGGGGTGGGAGGAAAGGGAGAGAGAGGGAGAGAAGGAGGGAGGGATGATGGGGTGGGAGGGAAGGGGGAGGAGGGGAAGGAGAGGGAGAGAGGGAGGGAAGGAGGGAGGGAGAAGGGGTGGGAGGAAGGGGAGAGGGAGGGAAGTGGGAGGGAGAGAGAGGGAGGAGAAGGAGGAGAGGGGAGATGGGGGTGGGAGGAAGGGGAGGGAGAGAGGGAGGGGGAAGATGGGGTGGGGAGGAAGGGAGGGAGGGTAAGGAGGTGGAGTGGGAAGGAGAGGGATAGAGAGGGAGGGAAGGAGGGAGGGAGGAAGGGTGGGAGGAAGGAGAGAGAGGAAGGGGAGGGAGAGAGGGAGGGAAGGAGAGGGAGCAGGTAGAGATGGGTGGGGAGGAAGTGGAAGGGAGAGGAAGATGAGAGGGAGAGAGGGAGGGAAGGAGGGAGAGGGAGAGGGGGTGGGAGGAAGGGGAGAGAGGGAAGGAGAGGGAGAGAGGGAGGGAAGGAGGGAGGGAGATGGGGTGGGAGGAAGTGGAGGGGAGGGAAGGAGAGGGTGGACAGAGGGAGGGAAGGAGAGGACAGGGAGATGGGGTGGGAGGAAGTGTAGGGAGGGAAGGGAGGAGGGAGAGATGGAGGGAAGGAAGGAGGGAGATGGGGTGGGAGGAAGGAGGGAGAGAAGGGAGGGAAGGAGGGGGAGGAGAGATGGGGTGGGAGGAAAGGGGAGGGAGGGAAGAGAGAGGGAGAAGAGGGAGGGAATAGAGAGGAGGGTGATGGGGTGGGAGGAAGGGGAGGGAGGGAAGGAGAGGGAGAGAGAGGGAGGGAAGGAGGGAGGGAGATGGGGTGGGAGGAAGGGGAGAGAGGGAAGGAGAGGGAAGGAGGGAGGGAGATAAGGTGGGAGGAAGGGGAGGGAAGGAGAGAGAGAGAGAGAGAGGGGGGTTAAATTCACCTCTTTCTCAAGTACTCTGGTTGCGCCCCCCAAAATAACCTTCTTAGCGGAGTAAATAAAGGTAATGACAATAATGACAGTTACTCTTATATATAGGGGTAGTTGATGCAATCAGTGAAAAAAATCCTGGATCTGTAAAATCTAATGGCAAGTAAGTGAAGCTTAAACACCTCTGGTAAAAAAAAAAAAAAAATGAATAAATAAAATAAAAATAAAAATAAATAATTAAAAAAATAATTTTAAAAATCAAACTTTTTGAGTTATCCTGTTAACTAACAAACGAACAAACAAACTAACTAACTAACCGACGTTACCAAGAGCATAACCACCTTTGGGAAGGGAATTTAAAGAAATAATATTCAGAGTACTCAACTCTACGGTAAATCGACGCCTCATTTCAGCTCAGTGGCCGTCACGAGAACCGATACAAAATTCGGTATTTATTAATTGTTCTAAACTTCAATCAAATCTTTGCTCCAAGAGGTCATATTTATATCAATCCTCTCTTTCTTGATTTTTCTTGGTCTACTAAAAAATGAACGAATTGAGAATGAATAAAAAAAATAAATAAATAAAAAAGAATAAAGATAAAAATAAAAATAAAAATGAAAATTAATTAAAGAAGAAAAATAAAAATAAAAATAAAAAAAGAATAAAAATGAAAATAAAAATAAAAAAGAATAAAAATGAAAATAAAAATAAAACAGAATAAAAATGAAAATAAGAATAAATTAAAGAATAAAAATAATAAATAAAAAATGAATGAATTAAGACATACAAGACGTAGTTCATTGATTATTCTGAAGTGTTTTAGACAAATGATAGATCTAATAATAATGATAATAATGATAACAATGATGATAATAATAATGATGATAATAACAATAGTAATGATAATGATGTCCTCTCCTCTTTTCAGATCTGTCAATTTCTTTCTTTGATATGACGATTTTCGACAATTGTTGAAATGTAGATTTAGATAAAAAAAAATGAAGATAGTAAGAAAGTTATAAATCTATTTTTCTTTGTTCAGTTAGAAAGTATTTCACTAATAATTGAGACTAGAATAATGAAAACATGGATGATGAAGAGAATTTCAACAATCATGAATGTAATGATAAGAGCAAAAGTTGTGATAATGCTAATAATGGTAGCAATTATAATAATGATAACAGTTATGAAGAAAGATAAAGTTGATGATATTGAGTATGATAATGATGATATCAATAATGTCAATTATGATGATGATGATGGTAACAATGATAACAATAATAATAATGGTAGTTGCAATCTAATTAATGATAAGGGTTATTATCGTAACGACAAGGAAAATAAAAATATATAATCAGAGAAATAAGGATCAAATTGATAGTACTGATGATAATAATGATAATAGAATTGATAATGATAAAAACAATGGTAGAGATAAAAGTGATGATAATCATAATGATGAGGATATAATGATATTACTAAGAATAATGATAATATAACTCGTGATGATAATAACACTAATAATAATAATAATAGTAATCATGATAATGAAAATGATAATGAGAATGCTAATAATGATGATGATTGGAATATTAATAGTAACAATAATTATGATAATTATGATAATGATAATAATAATAATAATAATAATAATAATAATAATAATAATAATAATAATAATAATAATAATGAAATGATAATACTAATGATGATAATAACAGTAATAATAATGATGATGATTAACATCACTATCAGTAATTATAACAACAACAATAATGATAATAATAATGATAATGATAATGATAATGATGATGAAAATAATGATAATAATGATAATACTAATAATTAACATGATCATGACAATAATAAAGGATATTAACAATAATGTTAATGATAATAATAATGATGATATTGATGATAATAATAAAAAGGATAACAATAATAATCATAACAATAACAGTGATAATAACAATAATGATGATAATAATAATGATGGTAATAATAGTGATAACAACATCAACAACAACAACAACAACAATGATAATAATGATAATAATAATAATAATAATAATAATGATAATAATAATAATGATAAATAATAGTAGTAATTGTAATAATAATAATAATAATAATGATAATAATAACGATAATAATAATAATAATAATAATAATAATAATAATAATAATAATAATAATAATAATAATAATAATAGATAATAATAATAGATAATAATTATAATAATAATAAAAATGGTTATAATGATAATACTAGAAATGATGATGATTATTAATAAATAATAATGATGACGAACATAATTATGATAAAGGTGAACACATGATTCTATTGATAACAATAACAATGATATAATCATGAATGATTATGATTGAAAAATGATAGCAATGATAACGAATGATAATAATAATAATAACAATAATAATAATAATAATAATAATAATAATAATAATAATAATAATAATAATAATAATAATAATAATAATAATAATAATGATAATAATAGTAATAACAATAACATTACTGACAGTGATAATAATCGTAAAAACAATAATAGTAATAATAATAATGATGGTCTATTACAACAACAACAACGACTATTACTACAACTAAAAAAGAAAATAATAATTATAATGATAATATCAATAATAACAGCAATAAAAACAAGAAATTTAATCATAATCATAATTAGAACAATAAAAAGAATAATAATAATCATAACAACAATAATAATAGCAATAACGATAATGTTAACAATAACAATGCTTATAATAATAATGATAGCAAAAATAATTATATGATGATACTGATAATGATTATAATAATATTGATAACAATGGTAACAATAATGATGATATGAATTGTAAGAATAACCATAATAATAATAATAACAATGCGAATAATGATAGGGATAGTAATGATGATGATATGATGATAATAATAATAGTAATTATAGAAATAATGATAACAATAATAATAATAATGATAAAGATAATGATAATGATAATAACAACAACAACAACAACAACAATAATAATAATGATAATAATAATAATAATAATAATAATAATAATAATAA
This sequence comes from Penaeus vannamei, assembly GCF_042767895.1. Classification (NCBI taxonomy): domain Eukaryota; kingdom Metazoa; phylum Arthropoda; class Malacostraca; order Decapoda; family Penaeidae; genus Penaeus; species Penaeus vannamei. The sequence goes on along the minus strand of NC_091584.1, from coordinate 4,162,382 downwards.
TAATAATAATAATAATAATAGTAATAATAATAATAATAATAATAATAATAATAATAATAATAATAATAATAATAATAATAATAATGATAATAATAATAATGGTAAAGATAATGACAATGATAATAACAATAATAATAATAATAATAATAATAATAATAATAATAATAATAATAATAATAATAATAATGATAATGATAATAATAATAATAATAATGATAATAATAATAATGATGATAATAATAACGTGATAATAGCAATGGCAACAAGAGTAACAACAACAACAACAACAACAACAACATCAATGATAAGGATAATGATAATAATGATAATATTAATATCAATAATGATAATTTGATAATGATAATGATAATGACAGATTATCATTATGATCATAATCTTAACAGTCATAATATCAACATCATTAATCACTATCATTATCGTCATATAATTAATGATAACTTAATAATATAATGCTATATCTACTAGAACTTATAATGATATTGATGAAAATAAGAATAGAAATAAAAAATGAATGCATGTATGTATTACTGTTACTAAATGCAATAATGGTAATGATAATGATATTGATAATAAATCATTAATGATAATTTCAACAATAGCAACAATGATATGAATAATAATAATAGTAACAAAAGTAATAAAGATAATGATGATAATAGTAGGAATAACAAACAAAAATAACGATATTTATCAATGATAGCCTTAACAACGGTACGAAACACAACAGTGATAATGATAGTAGCAATGATGATAATGATAATGATAACAATCACAATAGTCATAATTGAAAATTACGATAATAATCATGATAGTAGTCATAATGCTAACTGATTATGATAGTGATAATCATCACAATAATGATAGTTATCATTATCATGATAATAATAATAATGATAATAATAATAATAATAATGATAATAACAATAATAATAATAATGATAATAGTAATAATGATAACAATAATAATGATAATAATAATGATAATAATAGTAATGATAGTAATAATGATAATAGTAACGATAAAACAAATAATGATAATCATAATAATAATATGATATAATATCAATGATGATAATGTAATAATGAAAAAATAAAAATGTTTGTAAATATATTGAAGATGACGATGAAAAGAATAACCATCATAATATAGCTAAAAATTATAACAAAGGATGATAATGGAAATATTAAAATAAAGAACAGAGAGAACAAAAACAATAACAATGATGAGAATACAATGAGCAAACAATAAGAATTAGAATGGAAATAAGAATGAGAATAAGAATAATGAAAATAAAACTAATATTAATAGCATCATCAATACCAATAAGGATATTAGTAATGATAATGATGATGATAATTATGATAGTAATGATAATGATAACAATAATGATGATAATAATGGTAGTACCAATGAGAATGATGATAATAATATTGATTGTAATAATGATAATAAAAACAATAATAGCAATAGTAATATTGATAATAATGATAATGATGATAATGATATACAGAACAAGAAAACCAACAACAATAATTATGATTATAATTATGATAATGATATCAACAGCAAGAATAATAGTAATAGCAATAATGATAATAATAATAATTACAATGATAATATTAGTGATAATAGTGATAATAATAATAGCAACAACAGCAATGATAATGATACTGATAACGATAATGATGATAAAAATAAGTATAATGATAATAACAATAATGATGAAAATGATCAAATATAACAACAATAATGATAACAATAAAACAATAGTATTGAAAATATTAACAGTGACAATGATAGTAATAACAATAACAATAATAATAATTATAACAATAATAATAGAAATGATAATAGAAATAATGATAATAGTAAAAATAATGATAATAATGATAATAATGATAATAATAATAATAATAATGATAATAATAATAATAATAATAATAATAATAATAATAATAATAATAATAATAATAATAATAATAATAATAATAATAATAATAATAATAATAATAATAATAATAATAATAATAATAATAGTAATAATAACAATAGTAATGATAAGGATGATAATGATAATTATAACAAAATAATAGTAATGATAATAATGATCATCATCATCATCAACATCATCACCATCATTACCATAATGATGATGATGATAATGATAATCATAATAGTAATATTAATAACAACAACAAAAAGGATAATGACAATAATAACAGCAATGATAATAATTATTATAATAATGATAATTATAATAAAAATGATAATAAAGATAATAATAATAATAATAATAATAATAATAATAATAATAATAATAATAATAATAATAATAATAATAATAATAATAATAATAATAATAATAATAATAATAATAATAATAATAATAATAACAATGATAATGAAGTAACAATATTAGTACTAATGATAACGATAATGATGATAATAGTAATGACATGATGATAATGATAATGATAACAATGATAACAATGTTCAGGATAATAATGGTAACTATGATGATAATGATAATAACAATAATAATAACACTAATAATGATGATGATGATATTAATGGTCATCATAACAATAATAATATCAATGATGATGACACAGATAATGATGGTACTTGTAACAATAAAAATAATAATGATAATGATCATAACAACAATAATAGTAATAACAACAATAATGATAAAAAAATACATGATGATAGGAAGTATGAAAAAATGAATTAGATATGGATGATACAACCAACAAGATTTATTAGACATTAGAAAGATGATAATCAAAATAACAACACTGATAACACCGCTGTTGTCTTTACAGATGATAAGAATAAAAATGATAACAATGATAATACTTTTATTCGTCAAAGATCATGATGATTTGTATTTCATTATCACCAGCCTTTGCATTTTTTTTTTTTTTTTACATAAAGATAAATCAGAGCGAGAGAATGAGAGAGAGAGAGGAAAGCGAGAGAGAGAGAGAGAGAGAGAGAGTGTGATACAGTATATAGATAGAGAGATATAAAGAGAGAGATATAAATGTATATATAGATATATATATATATATATACATAGAGAGAGAGAGATAGAGATAGAGAGAGAGAGAAAGGGGAGAGAAAGAGAGAAAGAGAAAGAGAGACAGACAGACAGACAAACAAACAGGAGGTAAAAAGAAAGAGAGAATGCAAAAGGGAGAGAAAGAGAGAGAAAGAGATATACAAACAAACAGAGACAAAAAGAGAAAGAAAGGGAGAGAGAGAGAAAAAAAAAAAATCCGACATTTTATCCATACTTGACATTGCCTTTGTCGCAGATCTGGTAACACACGAGCGACGGAAATAACCAAGACCAAAGACGCGGGTTTGGCTACACTGCTG